>NW_010209147.1:0-14856 GCF_000695765.1 Mesitornis unicolor
AGGGCTCCATGGCAGAGAGATCTGTTAAAGTAGTGACTTTTATCACGTTACCAAGAGCTTCTGTACATCAGGCTATTATTGCAGTGGCACATGCCTTATTAGTTAAACTAGATTTTAAGGTTGGGATTTGTAGAACTAATTAATTATAGTGGACTTCTTTGTGTTTCCCGATTATTTAAAAATGTGTTCATGCTCTCTTCCAAATTAAAGTACTTACATTGTTCTGCTTGCACTTCTAAGTGAGTAGTGGCTAAGTCAAGAATAAGATCATATTCTACAGTTTCTGTACCCTTTCAAGAAACTAGTGTATTGTTAAAATTGTACAAGCTTCTGACTTGCTGTAGTATTTTACTGGGATTGGAACTGTGGCCATTGATGATGATTGTTGATGATGTTGTTAACAGGATCTGTTAAGCAGACTGTATGGGGCTATAGACTAGATGAATCTGTTTTCAAAAAGCATTTCTATTGAAATAACAATGAGAGGGATCACAGGACTGATCTTTGCCACACAGAAATTAGGATGACAACTACAGTGTATTTTGGCTGGTTTGTTTTGGTTTTTGGTTGCTGTTGTTGTGGTTGTGGGGATTCTTATACATTTTTTTTCATGTTTCTGATCCAGCTTTCAGTAGTTTTTGAAGTTGGAATGAGTATCAAGCAAGCCTAGGTATTGCAATGCTGCTCATTCATGAGAAACTGGCTTGCTACAGCAGATTTTATAGTCAATATTTAGAATCTCAAAAAAGATGTGGTCTGGCAATAAAATAGGCTTTTGGTTGCAGGAATTTCTAGCACCTTTTTTTCCTTTGGGTTTTGCTAATGCTACATAAACTGCTGCTCCCTTCTTACTATTTGTTCGTTCCTTTAATTGCCTTCCTTCAGTTGTCTACCTTTCCAAATAACCTTGCTTACATTTCTTGTCATCATTTCTTGTATCCTTACAAAAACTGTGCTTTGGTTTGCTGAATCACAGAATCACAGAACATTAAGAGTTGGAAGGGACCTGGAAAGCTCATCCAGTCCAACCCCTGCCAGAGCAGGATCACCCAGACCAGGTCACACAGGAACACGGCCAGGAGGGTTTTGAATGTCTGCAGAGAAGGAGACTCCACAACCTCTCTGGGCAGCCTGGGCCATGCTCTGGCACCCTCACAGTGAAAAAGTTTTTCCTCATATTCAGATTGAACTTGAAGTAGCCTAGAGATTCAATACATCAGACTTTCCATGTGTGTTTGGTGTTTGTTGGGTTGGATTTTTTGTTGTGTGGGTTGGGGTTTTTTTTGGCTGGTTGGTTTGGGGTTTTTATATTGTTTTTGTGGGGTTTTTTTAACGTGTTCTGTAGAATATAGCCCTGTAGCACTAATGGAGAGAGGATTACCAGACTGCTTAGCAGTAGTGGCAGCAAAGAGCTTGAAGGCTGTGATCATTTGAGTTAGGAAACAAAGGAAGGAGGGTGGCAGCAGGATAGTCTGTTTACTAAACAGCCTTTAAATACAACGTCAGACTGAAACTTGGGACAGTTAATGCTGCTGATGTTGATCAGACCAGAGCTCTGCTCATTATATGGGTGTTCAGAGTCGTATCTTTGCTGTAGAGTCGGACGACTTTGCCTTTGGCAAGTTCTCATAATACAAGGCTTACATACTCCATATTTCCATCTGCAGAGTAATCCCATGAAGCAGAATTAGGTATACAACAGAACTGTCTTACTCCTTTCTACTTAAGCACTGAAGCTGTACAGCTGCTTAGAGCCAGACCTTGATAGGAGAAGGCCTTTGAACAAGTATTGTATTTCAAAATACTAAAGCTGGGAAATATTACAGACATATATTCAGAAAATGATAATTCCATGCATTTCAGATGAGATTAGAACTGTTTCCTTAAGCAGAATCAGTCTTCAGAACTGATGCATTAAATGTGGAAACTTAATTTTTGCTTGAGGAGAAATTGCAACTGATTTTAAAAACTGCACAGCAAGAATTGTGTCATTGTGTGTAAGACAACTTAGGAATGGAAGGAAAAAGAAAAAGTTTTAGAACTTGTTTTTTTCTTCTTTCTTCCTCCAGGTGGCTGATGATGGTTATGGTGTTTCTTATTTTATATTGGGTGAAAATGCCATCCATTTCCACGTCTCCAGCAAAGTGTCTTGTTCTGAGACGGTAGGAGTCAGTTCTTTCCTATGATTTAATAAATCTGTTCTCCTATCTGCTTATAAAATTGTTTTACTCATTATCTAAAAAAATTGAGTAGGACTTGCACATACAGTTATAATGGTTTTTTTCTTTCTCAACATATGTTCTTTCATTGTTTTAGGATGGGGTTTTTTTGTCTCCACTTCTATAATTTATATCATTATGAACCAAGAAAGTCATATTCTATTTCACTTACACTTTTAAGCATAAGGCAAGCACGTAGCCCAAGGTCATCTTTACACATGTGTAGTTCCCTGGAACTCATGTAAAATGACTCTTACCTGCTCCACTAAAAGTAAGATGAGTGTCTCCTGTTTTTGTTGTTACACTTTTGCTGTAGTTTGTCTCTGGCGGCAGTTGTAAAGACAGAGTAAAAAGTATGCTCCATGTTCTTTAATCTTCTTGGTTCAAAGAATACTGAAGGAAGCTGGCCCATAAATTGTAATCTGAGCTTGAGAAACATAATTAATCAAAAATTTCTTGGAATAACAACCGTTATTAGAATGTAGTAGATGTCATTTATTCAATATCCTGCTGTTGCAGAGGCCTGCTTTGAGTGAGCTTCAGTTTATCCCTCCTCTTCAGAGTTTTGTGACCTTAATAAACATGCTTAGTTTGTTCAGGATTACACAGCTGAACTAGTTTTCCACTTTTGACCTCAACTTGTCCAAGAGACCTTGATGCCTTTGGTTAATCATTAAAGATTAGGAAATACAGCTGTGTTTTCGTAGTTCAAATTGTTCTTCAGATGCCTGTTAGCTTGTACTTTAAATTTCCCAGTATATTTTATTCATTAGTCAAAGTTCCCCACAGAAAAGGCAGCATTTCATGTGCATGGCCTTGATATTAGTAGGGTCTTTGTAGTAGGTCCTGTAATGTAGCTAATAATTTATGTTTGTAATCTTAATTTCTTCCTTGTACCATTCGTCTGACACTTAGAATAAACAGAAGTTCATATTTTACTTACAATTCGATAATTGTGGTTTTCAGTTTCATTTTCAGTTCTTTATGGAACTTTTCAATAGCAAAAAAATTCAGGATTCTGGTAGAAACTCAAATACAAATTGTTTTCAAACCCTTTCAGTACCTGTAGGTCGTTAGTCATACCATTTCTGAACATGCTTTTGTTTTCTGAAAATTGGATTTCGTGAAATCTTGTATATAAAAAAAATACTGAAACCCACCTATTTTAAAGTAGCAGAAAGCTGCAGATGCATCTGATTTCAAAAGGAAATTATCTTAGTTCTGTCTGTAGAAAAGTAAATGCATAATGAAGAACTCATTAGTCAGTAAAAGCATAAACCTGGATTAATTTGTATAGCATTACAATTTCTGTGCTGTAATTTCCCCATTTCATGGTAAAATGGCTAATTCCATAAGCTCCAAAATTAGAAAATGTTAAAATATTCCCTTTTTTGCCTAAAAGACAACTGTTGACTGACAGTACAAGTCTTTGGTTTTGGTTTTATTTGTCTGTTTGTTTTTAAAGGATTCTCATCGTTTCGGAAAAAACATCCAAAAAGCAATGGTTGACATCATGAGTTTATTTAACCTTAGTAAAAACTGTACCAAGTGATTTGCCTTATTGGTGCCAAGCAACTTCCTCTTGTTGGGAAGAGAACTCTTCTGAACAGTGAATGAGAGCAAGGTTTGTGAAACAGTAGCTGGTGAAGAAACTGAGTCAACGTCATCTCGATCACCTATGAAAACCTTAGCAGTGTGTTGAATATGGGGGAGTTTGTTGGGGTTTTTTTGTTTTGTTTTGGTTTATGTTGTTGTTGTTTTGGTTTGTTTTTTGTTTTTTTAATTTGGAAGAGTTTATTTCCACAAAGGATGGCTTTTGAAACCTTGTATGTTTCTAGGGATGACGTATAGTATCATTGCATGGTTATGTATAGTCTAACTCCTGCTGTTTTCTCTTAATTTGCATATGCTTGCTCTATTTCTGCTTAAAATTAATCTACTTGTATTCCAGAATCAAAGGGATAAAAAACCACACTGTCTTCAACTCAAATACCAGAAAAAGTTTGATTTACTATGTATTAGTAGCAGAATATCCTTCAATATATCTGTGGCTTTATGCCAGTGGATGACAGAACTTGTGGCTGTTTACCTTAATTGGGTTTTTTGGGTTTTTTTAAAGGTAATTTCTGTAAAACACACACACAAAATGCCTGATACAACCCACTGTAACATACCAAGTTGTATAAATTTTTGTGGTTTTGGTTTCTGGTTTTTAAACACATTGGGTAATGCTACACCGGGTAGTAAAATGTGTCACCTAATGAGCAGTCATCACATTTCTCCTATTACTTACAAGCATGTTTGCCACATTATTGATTTTATTTCTGTGCAAATAAATGGACCTGTGTGTTTGTTCATGCAAGTGCCTTAGAACAAGGAAGATCTTAAACCCAGGAAAAAAAGCTCACGCTGGGAGTTGGTTTTACATTGTCTTAGTGGTAAAGGAGGTGAAGTAGTAATAATACAGAGTTAATTTTCAAATTATAAGTTAGATTGATGTGGCATGAGTAGACGAATATGTTGTCATGTTTTGCAGTTAGGTTTAAAGTTCTAATGAAATGCTCCCATCTTAAAAGTGTAAGAGAACTCCCTATGGAATGCAGAAGTAACTGTTTCAGAGCTACAGATACTCCTGTGTTTCTTTTGGTGAATGGTATTGGTAGTCATTTGAGATAAGAGTTTGAGTCCCAGGGAATGTCCATTTAGTTAAATGCAGCCTGCTGGATAGTCTAGGAAGCAAGGCTGCCTATAGAGGCAATATCATAGAAATCAATAGCAGTTTGCTTGCGTTCAGCCTGGAAGGGTCACTGCTAGAAGGGCAATCTATTAAAGCCATGGAAAATAGCTCCAGAATGGGAAAACTGGTCAAGCACAGTTTTGAGGCATACAAGGAGGGAAGGAAAAGCTATTTTACTCAAAAATGAGTATGTTTCCAAGTGCAGAAATAAAATGGCTACTACAAAAATGCAGTGACTTTGCGCGCCGTGCTTCTCTTTGCCAGACGTCATAGGTGTGGTTACTTTTTACATCCTGCAGCGCAGCAAAGCCCGTCTGTTAGCACAGCAATTTTTCATTTCGTTGAAACGTGCAAGGTACGTGGTGTTTAGTAACAGAGCGGGTGCTGCTCCAGAGCTATGCCAGTTTCAAAAGGCTATTGGGGTTGATATAAAACTCCTCAGCAGACTTTGAACGTATTCTGGCCAGTATTTCAAACTCTATGCCTCTTCATTATTTTTTTCTCTTTTAACTGTGATCTAGCTGTTAAAACATCTGTATGTTTGAGGTGAGAAACCTCAAAAATCCCACACGCGTACTTCAGCAAATGCATAATTACCTGAAGGTAGGAGCTCTCACAGGAATTGGCCATAGACAGTCGTTATTTGAGATAAGCCTTACTGCGGTTGGCAGGCCTGGCATTTATCAAACTGCTGCAGCATTTTTATAGTGATAATTCTTTTGGAGCTGCAGAAATAATGCACTTGTTTATTTTTTTTAATTGACCACTGACAAATCTGCTTAAATTAACATTAGGGCATATTAGCTTGAAGGATTTCCTTTAAAAAACAAAAAAGTTTAGGTTTGACTCTCAGGCTTTAAATGTTTCAAGTCTAATTGTAGTTAGTACAGTTATCAATGCAATTCTGCATTCTTAGAGAGGAGGTGTAATTGGCACGGAAAGCTGGTTTTTATTGTAAATGTTTTAAACCTTTTGTGGTGTTAAATGTGTCTTTTTTAATTTGGAATAGAACGTAATTCCTAAGCAGATAATGTTTTATTTCATTTTCTTTAAGATGTCAACAGCATGTATATAAAATATGCTTTTTGGATGTAAATCTTAGAAATCCACAGTGAATGTAGATTATTAATAAATAATTAATTTAAATCTTGATGTTCAATATTGTGTACATACAGTAAAACTGCTTGCTTTTTTGCTTGAAAGCCATAGGAATGTAACTGAAATGACCTAGATCTGAAGGAACCTTCTAATACAATGTGTCTTACAATAAAGTAAAATGTTCGTATCCCAGAAAAAATATTAAGTTGTTACTAAAACCTTGAATCACTCTCAATTAGTGATTTGTCAGTTAGAGTTGAGTAGGTGGTGAAAGTCAGGTTGGATGGTAATAAATTGAGCTCTGTATTAAATAGCAGTGTCAAATTGGTGGAATACCTTGAATGTGCATTTTCCAAATTTCATATTTCAGCTATTTCATGCTAGAAATTAGGGGAGCGTTAAGTGAATTTAGAGGCTACCCTTGTGCAAGCTTAACACCATTCCAAATATAGAATATAAATAAAGAATATTCTTTTGGGGTTGGGTTTTTTGTGAGACTAAGGAAATGTCTGCCTGACCTTGAAAATCATGGTTCTAATTCAGCCTCTGTACCAATTGTTCTCTCATATAAAATATATTAATTTAAGCTACGTTGTTTTTTGGAATTTTTTTTTTTTTAATCTTGTTCAGTCACTCTGCATCTATGGTTGGTTATTTACATCCAGTACTGTCTCTATTTTCTACCCTTTTCTGTGACTTCAAAAAAATAAAATTTCACAGTTACCACTAAATGTGATGTTTAATGTCTTTTGTATCTTCTTCCCAGCTCCCTTGCTGCTGATTTTGAACTTGTGAAATCATTGCCATTAAATCCAGTCAGGAACGGTAGTAGCAGACTATTTGTTTTCTCAGCGATTTAGACATTGTCTTGCTTGTTAATAGGGAATGTGCTAATAGACAATATTTCTTTTGCAGTTTCAGTAGAAAGAAGAAACAACACAGGTCTGTCTTTACATGGGCATTCTTCCTGAGATCCACATAACTGCTGGAATGTTTCTGGGAAATACTCTGTCAGCAAGCTAGGGGATAGCGCTGGTTTGGTCTTTACAGTGAATAATCCATAGAATACGAACGGTAAGGCAGTGGAGAACTAGTACTGACAGCTAACATTGTTAAAATATTATTTGCTTTATCTAAAGATTCACAGTAGCTGAAAACTCCTTTGAAATTGCATTAAAACAGGGAGAGACAGTTGAAGAGGATTTTTTTTTCCCCTTTAAATGTTCATCTGCTATGTTTTGAATTGCTGTTAAATAAAAACCAAAAAAATCCCCAAACAACAGCAACAAAAACCCAAAACAGCACACAAACCCCACCAAATGATTTAACACGATAGACTATTACCACAGTCATTTAGCTTGCTGCTTTTCTGGGTGTTGCCGCTTTTGCTGCATGAAAAAATACGGTGATTTCTATTTGACACTTCATCTCTTAGTTAGTTTCTGGTTGTATTTCAAACATCTTCTGCCAGGGCTGGATACTGAAGTTGTAAGTTGCTCCTGGTTGTATTTCAAACATCTTCCGCCAGGGCTGGATACTGAAGTTGTAAGTTGCTATGTTCCATCTGAACAGAAATGCTGTAGGAAACTTTCTAGGCACAGAAAATACAGGTTTGGTTGTTGTTTTTTTTCCTCGCTACTCTTTCCTGTTCTTAAGGTTGGCAAGTATAAGATTAACCTTACACTCAGAAAATGTTGTAGTTGTACATGATGCATAGGATTAATCAGCTCTGGCTGAGACTGATGAACTCCCGTTGGGAAGTACTAGAGTAAAACTCTTCTGTTAGATGAAGCCTTTGAGAGGGGAGCAGTAATCGTGGGGTTTCTTTTTGTACTATTTTCCCCCGACCTCCATGGCTGCAGACCTGGGGCCAGTAGGATGGAAGTTTGTAACCAAAAATGTCCGGAAAAATTGATTGTATGAATTGTGTGGCATCTTATGGATGAAAGGTAGCTTGAAATTGTTTTGGGTGTTTTTAGTTGCTGTGTTGTGAGGTTTGTTAACACACAACATTTCCTAAAAATAAAGAGATTAATATATAAAATGAAAAGTTCAGGTTCACTTTCTGCTTTCAAGGAAACCATTGTTTATCTTAAATGGCCATAAATAGTCTGGTAGGTTTGGAGTGTTTTCTGAACTCTGCAATCTTTATGGCAGTGGGGTGATAATTCCAAGATTTGCATGGCAAGTTATGGAAAGGGCTTTAAGAGCAGAAGCTGGAAGCCACCTGTTTTACAGAATCACAGCCTTCAGAGGGCTGCCGCGTCCTAGTCGAGTCAGGGCGACATGGTTACCTTGACCCTGACCATTTTACCTTAGTCTAAATCCAGAAATAGTGATAACAGAGCAGGTGGATCTTGGCCTATGGCTTTTTAATGGTGGCCTTGTGCTGCTCTGAGTAGAGGTGCTTTGGCTTGCAGTGTCTGAAACTGGCAATATGGACTGTACAGGTAAGGTTTGGTCTTTATGTGCTCCTTACTGACACAAACTTAAAACAATGTAATTATAGCTGTCTATGTGCACTACATCAAATTTGATTGATTCCCCCCCCCCAATACTAAAGCCAAGTAACAAAATTCTGATTTACTTTATTTATTACTTTATTTATTTACTTTATTTATTTGCTTTATTTATTATTATTATTTAAATGCTGTTAATGTATTTAAATGTTACAAAGAATGTGTTTTTACAGTAAAAGCAGCTTGTTTGTGTTGGCATGGTGTACTCCTACTAGACCCCTGTCCAACCTGGCCTTGAACACTGCCAGGGAGGGGGCATCCACAGCTTCCCTGGGCAACCTGGGCCAGTGTCTCACCACCCTCACAGTGAAGAATTTCTTCCCAATACCTGGTCTAAATCTCCCCTCTTCCAGCTTAAAACCATTCCCCCTCATTCTATCACTACCTGCCCTTGTAAAAAGTCCCTCCCCAGCTTTCCTGTAGGACCCCTTCAGGAACTGGAAGGCTGCAATGAGGTCTCCCCAGAGCCTTCTCTTCTCCAGGCTGAACAGCCCCAACTCTCTCAGTCTGTCCTCGTAGGGGAGGTGCTCCAGCCTCTGATCATCTTCATGGCCTCCTCTGGACCTGCTCCAACAGCTCCATGTTCTTTTTGTGTGGGGGCCCATGGTTCGCAGGATAGGTGATAAATTGGTTTTCAACAAATGCAAGTGGCACTACATCTATGCTGGATTGCCAAGACACACAGTTGTTGATCACCATAAGAAAAGTTCATTTTGGAACTGTCTCATTTACAAGTATAACTGTATTTGCAGTGCAGTCTTGGATGATTACTCCTTACTTAGGCTAAATCCCAATGATCCCCAGTCAAATTATATAGATATTGAAGATTAGTTCTTGATTTGTATGATTTGCTGTGGCTATTGCCTGATTTCTCCAAGGCATTTTAGAAATCAATGCTTCATGATGTTGGAGACACTGAATGCCGTTGTTACTGTGATGTGTATTACTGTTCATTGTTATTCTTAAGGAATCTTTTTACTTGAAATATAAGCAAAATGCATTCAGCCACTGACAAGTAAATGGGCTGTTCTCAGCATTACATTTGAACACATTTTTTGCTTTAAAATATATTATTTATGCAGATAAATTTTTAAATACATTGTATTTGCTTGGAATTTAAAGTAGGTTTTAAAGCATGCCTTTAGAAGATTTAAAAACTTCTATTTCATGCTGAGGTAAGCGAGGCAGTTCATAATGTTATCAGGAATCGCCAAGACAGAGCAGTTTTTCAGAGGTCAAATGATGACAGCTCTCTCTGTATGTTATTAGCATTGCACAGTGTAGTGGAGGAATCCAGATGTTTACACAGAAATTATTCCAACCCTGTGGTAATGATATCCTATAATTGATAGCAGAATTATATGCTAGAGGAAATTAACTTATTTGTAACACACTTGCTTCCAGAAGTCCCATTTAGTAAGTACTATAACAAGAATAATGAGGCAGTCTTTTCCTTGGACCCGCAGTCTGAATGTTATCTAGTTATAGTGGTACTCTTTGTATATATATATATCACAATCACTTCTATTTAACAGCTGGAAAAAAACCCAAAGAACTAACACATACCAAAATGTGATGATTACTTCAGCTGAAGGAAAGACCTTGATTTAAAAGCACAGCTAAATAAACGAAATGAAACATGAACAATGACAATGGCATGTTCTGGTTAGGGAACTGAATCCGAAGCCAGCACACTAGTAAATAGCTAGAATATGTTCTGCAAAGCTCCATGAGGCGATTTAGAGAACAAGGAATCCACATCACCCAGGTTGAGGAGCTACAGTGTTAGATCTCTATAGCTGCTTACAAAAATAATTTAAAATAAAGGATCAAAAGGCAAACATCTTAATTCATGATGTTCCATTTGTTTCAGAGATTCCAGTCTATGATTATGAAGATTTATGAGACAGGTGCTACTCTTATGAAAACCTATTCATAGAATTACAGTTTCTTAGATGAAAGATAATAATTATTTATTGATTCTAAGTTATCTGCTGGTTGGGAGGAGGTACTCAAACACTCTGTATAAACAGTTGTGGCACGCAAGATCTAAGTTCATCTAGTTCCTGAGTACCACGACCAACTCAATTATCCTCGATCAGGTACAATAAAAATTAAAATTATCTCTGGCCTGTTAGATTGGCATTGTCAGTTGTTAATGTGTTTAGCTTCTTAAGCAGCAGTAGCGGGAGATAAGCCAAAGCTGATATATCTGTCACCATGTATTATTTTGCTTTATTTTACAACTGAAAAATTGCTAGGTGCTTCAGTGTAATAAGAATGAGGTAATGCATATGTTGAATGTATTGAAAGCTTTTAATATACAGATTACTCTCCATGTAAAGCACACGGAGCATAAGCACCTGCAGACGTTTGCGTTTACTCGAGCTTGCCACAAAGTGTCACTGTTCATCTCTACGTGGAGAGCAGCGTCCCGGGCTCAGTACTTGAGCCTTGGGATTCAGAATGTCTCGCTAATATTTACGTAAGTATGTGAAACTGGACTGTCGTACGTTTTTACAGAAAGTGTCTTCTGAAGTCCTGAAGTTAATGCTATTTAGATGGAGTAACACGTTTCTCGTCTGAACAACAGCAAATTATTGAGAGAAGTTTAGTTTTAATTTAAATATTTATTTACCTAAATATAGCTTCATCAAAAACATTATTAACATGGTTTATTTCGTTATTTATTATTATAATTTTACTACAGTGGTGCATTTTGATGGCAATGTGAAAACAAAGTCTTTTAATATAGGTGATGTGTGTGAGCATCTCTCAGCAGATGCTCCAGGTATGGAACCTGTTTACTTATATTTGTCAGAAGCCGTCAGAAGAGTAAACCAGGGCCACTCAAGTTAAAGGTCATGTTCTTGTATAAAATTCAAACTCTCATTCATTTTCTCTAATGCTAGGGAGGAGAGCGCTGGTATATGGTTTTTAGTTTGTATTTGGTTGAGCTTTCTTCTGACTTACTTATCTTCACAGCAGGTAAAGGAAGTAGGTCCAGATATTACATCTTAAAGATTCTAGGAATGAATGTCTTAAATTTTTGAATTTAGCTGTCCTTTGGCTTCCTTTTTTTTTTAATATGGGAAGGAAGTACGTACGTGCACAAGATTCATCTTCTAATCTTACTGTGACTGACATTTCTGTGGGTTGTGGTTTCTTTGGTTGTTTATTGTTTGTTTGGGGGTTTTATGCATAGGCCAGGATTCTCATATACTAACACGCAGTTCTTCACCAGGGCATTTAAATGTTTCTGACATTATTCTTATTTTATCAAAATATTTTAAGTCTATGACGTTTGAATTTAAATGTACTTGATGTCATAGAGTAAAAACATCCTATGCTCAAATTCCTAGATGACAGATTGGTGGTGGGTTCTTCCATCAGGGCTATTTCTGTGTAGTCAGGTTTTGATTCTTGGGGTTGTTTTGGTTTTTTCTGCAATGAGAAAAACATTCTGGAGAGAACTTCTAGGTCCTTCAACTCCTATTGCTGAGTAAGTTTTGATTCAAAACCAAGTTGCAGGAGAAAGTGCTAACAGAGGACAGATAGGCTCATGTAATTTCTTTTATTAACAGAAGATGAAAATACCAATTTGCCTGTATGCTTAATTCAGAAAATATTTATGCATAAGTGAAACTTCATACATTGTGAGTACTTCTGCTGCCCTCAGGTAAGTGGTGTCTTTTCAGACGTGGACAACCCTGTAACAGCTGTACAGGGGCAGTTTTTGCTTTTTAAGCTTTATCCTTTAAACTTAAGTACGATATACACTCTTCTTTCCTTTCTTAATTTTTTCCTATGTTAGGAAGTAACAACTGTATGCATGTTCTAAAAACAATTTAGCTACATTGGACAGCTTACTTCTGCACTCAGTATACTTTCTGCATACAAACGGTTCCACTTTCAACATTTTCTAGAAGTAATATGAGAATTAAAAATACAGTTTTCCATAAGAAAAACAAAATTATTCTAGTTTTGAACCCTTGAATTTGGTATTATATAGGTTATGTTATTTCTGATAACCATTTTAAGGCTCTTTTGGGGTGAAGGAAAGCACATTGACTTCTACCAGAAGACAGTGAATATTTTCTTCTGCTGGGTTTTTTACACTCTTTTCTCTCATTAGGATTTATGAGTCATTCAGTCTTTATCATTTTGTTTATGAAAATCGAGCAGAAGATTAAAAATCTTTGCAGTAGCTTGGCTTCTCATGTGTTACTTCCAACAGAGCTGCAGGCAAAAGTCACTGCAAATCTTTAATTGTTAACTTTTGATTTGTGTGAAGTTAATATGTGATGTTGGTACAAACACAGCAAATGGTTTGTGTATGGCAGCCACCATCATAAAAGAGGGAAGAAAAAAGCCCAAGGATCAGATTGAACAATGATCTAGGGATTCTTTCATCTCTAAAGGTAAATTGGTGCCAAAACGTTCTAGAGCTGTGATGAAGACAGATTTGTAATTCTTCTCCAACTTTATTCCAAATGAGTTGTTTCATAGTTTTCATCTGTTGCTTTATATATATGTGATTTTTTCCTATTCTTCATGGTCAGCTAGATTAGTCACCTATTAAAATAGTAGTGATTTACTATTATTCACTGTCACTCCAGTACCAGTAATATCAGTGTAATCCTCGTTGTACTTCCCTTGTCTCTCTCCATAACCAGGCCCTTATTAATGATATGTCTGAAGAGGCAACAGATCTGCAGTGTGTTGTCTTGGCCTGTGAGCTGATTCTGTTTTTAAATTTTGCTTAGTCATATTGCAGCTGAACGTAATATAAATCATCAAGTCACTAGCAAGTTTCAGTTGAATCCTGGAATTAAGAGAAACTCAACCTAGAAATATCAGTAAATCAAAAATAGAGCACCAACACTACAGCAGTGGTCTCAGTTCTTTGCATTAGGAGAAATGGGATTCCTGACATACTGAATTTCCCAGGGGAAATGCTTGCTGTTTCCATGACCGTTTCCATGAGCTTTTATCAGTAACCTTGGCAATGAAATTATCCATGAAGCGTTTTATGTGTGTTACTTTTTATCCATTAAGTCACTAGAGAATTTTTCAAAAAGTTAAGCAGGATTTACAGATTTTATCTTGAACAGTTTGAAAATGAACCCTTACATTGGACCCCCATATATAAATGGACCCCCTAGCACTGCCACATTCCATCAGGAATCAAATCATGAGGTGGTGAAAATTAACTCAGAGGGCTGAGAAGCCTGTTAGAAGGCTTCAATGTTAGACCCACATCTAACCAGGGCCAAGCCAATCAGTGTCCCTGTGAATTAATGTATTTAAGAGGGGTAGACTACACAGCCTGCTCTCACTCACTCTCTTTCTCACACCGACCCCAACCAGCATGGCCCTGGATGCAGGCAACGCAGGCCTGGCCCCAACTTAAGCTCAAGCCCTGCAGCAATTCCAGCCCAAGAAAGCTGGGAGCTCTTCAGAACCATCAGAAGGGACCTGTGGCAGAGAAAGGAGAGGGATGGGAGAAGAACGACTGTGCAGGCATCAACGTCAGTTAAGGAAGAAAGGAGAGGGTGGAGGAGGAGGTGCGCGGAGCTGAGGTTTCGCCCCTGCAACCCGTGGCAAGAGCACAGGTCGACCCATCTGCAGCCTGTGGAGGTTCACCAGTGCAGAACATCCATGTGAGAAGGCAGCTGGCCCTGAAGAGGCTGTGACTCCAGGCAGTGTGTGCTGGAGCAGTTCGTGTATGAGGGAACTGTGACCATGGGCAGAACTGCACTTTTGTGGAGGACTTATCTCCTGTGGGAAGGGTGCCATGTGGAAGCAGAGGGAGGCTGGGATGAGTCTTCCCTATCCCTGAAGAAGTAGCTGCAGAGACCACATGGGATGAACTGACTGCAACCCCCATTCCCATCCCTCTGCGCTGCTGGGCAAAGGAGGGGGAAGTAAAGCAACCAGGAACAAAGCTGAGCCCGAGAAAGAAAGGAGGGGTGGGGGAAGGTGTTTGACTTTAAGACCTGTTTTACTCTGATGTTATTGGTAACAAATTTAAAATTGTTTTGTTTTGTTCTTTTTCTCCCTATGATGGGTCTGTCTTTTGCCCTCTCAGTCTTTATTTTGTCTGTGCCCTTTTGTGGGCGTCGTGGTGCTCAGTTGCCCACAGGGCTTAAGCCACAACATGACCGAATAGCAGGACCCAGCATTTAGCCTTGTTAAACCTCAGGCAGATCAACACTCCCACCCAGAGCTTGGTATCGTCTGCAAACTTACTGAGCACTCAGTCCCCTCATCCAGATCATTG
>NW_010209148.1:0-23836 GCF_000695765.1 Mesitornis unicolor
GGCCGCGCCTCCCGCCAGGCCCCGGGCCTTGGTGGAGTGCCAGGGTCTGCGCAGGGCGGGGGGCGTCGCAGGGCCTGCTCACTCCCCCACCTACCCCTCCCCCTGAGGCTGCACCCCTCTGGGGCTGCCTGCTGTCACCGAGGGGAGCTGGCCCTCCCATCTACCACCGGGCAGGGTTTCAGCCGCATGGCGGTTACACCGATGGAAGAAACATTTCCAGGAAAGTCCTGTTTATTCGCCCATAATTTAGTATCTGAAACCTGCGTTTTCCTGACTCTGGAGCTGAGCCTGATAACGAGTCAGGTGTTTTAGCACCAGTATGCCTAGTGCTTTTATTCATAGTATCCAGTAATACCTCCTGGAAAACCCTGTATGTGACACTGAGAGTTGCTGCACTGATGAGATACTAAAAGATTTACACATTGACTTGGTCAACTTGCCTCTAGCAATAACTGCAAGAGCGATGCGACATTCCCACTTAAACTCTTGTAAAGTCAGCATCACTGATGGCTTTAACTTGCAAACTTGAAAGCACTTATTTAGAGTAAAAAACAGAGTTTGTAGACTGTTGCACAACAGCAAAAAGGAAGAAATCACATGATGCATGTTTCTCCCTTAACACACACTGTGTTGTTAAAACAAGCTATACGTTTCCTTACCCAGATTATCCTGGGAGCAGTCTTTGGTCCAAGGAAGCCTCACAGAGCCAAATACATAAAGAGAAGTTGGAGGTGTTGTCTTGTCTTTTAAAAATACCTGTACAAATCTCCTGCCACTGAACTGGTGTACTGATTCCACCAAAAATGTGTAAATACACCCAACAATGGTACTCCTTGATTAGTCAGTAATCACAAGCAATCCTTGTAAAACCTCTGAGAAAAGGTGGTATTTTAAAGCTAAACTACTTAATGAAGTGAAAGCTTGCATATGAACACTCAGGACTGACCTATCAGGATGGTTTACACACATGCAGCCATGCTACTTTGGGCAGGAATGGAAAGGACTTCTTCAAAATAGGACGGCTGCAAATGCACACTGGATGCATTACAATTTTTAGGAAATACTTGCTCATAATTTTAATATTTATTTGCTTTGCAAAGCTGTGTTATCAGATTTCTAGTGGTCTTTGTGGCTGAAATTTCCGAAATTTCTGTTTTGCCTTAAATTGTTATATGGCTATTGGCTGGGTGAGCATACAGACATCATGGAGACATCTTCTCAAAAGAAGAAAAAGTGTGACATACACTGCATCAACATTGCATGCTTGCACAAATTAGAATAATTAATAATGTGTGTATGTTTGAAAAATGAAGCTAGATATCCTTGTGCTTTCTGTTCAACCATTTGTATTTCCAGTTGTCAAACAACAGTTTCAAGACCAACTGTTTCTAAGGAAAACAACCCATTGCCTTTTTTGTAAAGGAAAACAAAATGCATCCACTGAGTAAGACTATATGTTTGTATCTTTCTAGCGTGAAACTTTTCACTGCCTAAGTAGTTCACATATAAATACCCCATGAGAGTTAGATGAACTTCATATGGATTGACAGCCTCATAGTAGGTTTGACTAACTCATAGTTAGCAGTTTTTGTGGGTTTTTTTTGAGTTGTGGGGTATTTGAAAAGTTTATACTTAACAGCTTTTTGCTGATATTTTCTGTGCAATGAGATTTCTCAGTCCTATTTATGTTAGCTTTCTTTCTGCATTGTATTTGTTATCAACTGAGCATTGAAAGGCTACAGTTAACTCAATGAACTATGGATGAGGACTTCTTTTCTAAAAGAAAGTAAGATGTTTAGCTGGCATGACAGGAGGTAAGGCCAAAATTACAGAATGTCTTGCACCATAAATCACATGTCTACTGCTCTGTAATGTGCCCTGAGATGCACCAAGAGAAACCAATGCTTTTCAAGATGGTGTGAGGTCCTGTCTCTTTGGGGAAGTTACCACGTAGTCAGCCAGCATGTGATTCCACTGTGCTATCTCTCCTCATGAATACTCCTAGTGCATGTACACACACATGAATGCCAGATACCATTTGTACTATGTTCACCCCACAATTTTATTTAAGTACCGTACACAGGGAAATCTTAACTAAGACTTTGTTGAAATTCTTGAAGGAGACAGGAATCCTTTCACCTTCAGCACATGATTTTGGCTTGCACTGAGTCATGACTGTTGTGTGGACATATCAATTCCCCAGGTATTTTGGGAAGGAAGCCTGGGAGCCTAGGTGCAGAAACATAAGCATATGCAAGAGAAACCAGCACAGCAACAGCTATGGTCAGAACCTGGTCATCACAAGAGTACCATTTAGAAACCTGTGATAGGAAGCTGGCTTAGGACTACCTCCATCTCCTGGATGAATATTTCCTCTCTGAGAGTTGTACTATATTGTCACCAATGTGAAGACTGCCAGCCATGCTGCAGAGACTGTTTATGACCTAAGTCAAGGTAAAAATTCCATGCTGCACAGCCACAAGACTTCCCTCTTTTCCCAGCACTGTTTCTACTGCTCCTGTCTGTGCACTGTGATGTGTTCACACGCCAAACTGCAAGCCCAGCATGGCAGTGGTCTGCTGAAGTGAACAGAGGGTCAGTGACAGTGAGAGGTGGTAATTGGGCAAATACTGCTAGAAATAATTTTCTATCAAACTGTGCAACCTTGTGACACCCAGCTGCAGTCACATCAGCAGCTGGAGTCTTTCTTTGCTCTATTGAAGACATCTCTGTGGGGACTAGCAACCATGTGGGGATCTTGTGTGCTAATCACTCCTTCCAGTTTAGCGGAGAGAGGTGTGAAATCAAGAGCTCCTTCAGTTCCTCTGCTTAAAAGCTCAACTGAAGCTATGCCATCCAGTCCAGAGGAGACCTAGATAGCGACACTAATCACAGTAGTCATAGTCTTTCCTGCAGTAACCTAAAGATTAGAACTTTGAAGGAAGAAGACCCTTGTCCATTAATTTAAATCTCTCCTTTTTGGAGGGTCGCTTTCCAAATTGCTTTGAAAAAAAACAGCTTTTGAGGAACTCTATATATGCAAAACTCCAATTATTTTGCCAAAGGCATACCACTCTTCTAAGATGCAGGAACAACACCTTTTAATTACTGGTCATGTTTCCATTGTGACAGCCAAGAGATTACCAACCACCCTGTAGCTACCTGGCCCTGCCAGATGACAGGCCACGCATTTCTCAATAGTCCCAAGAACTTGCCTAGTGGTGTGTTGCCTCCGTACTTAGAGCGGTGACCTCAGCATTCATCTCCAAGGAAGCATCTAATCTCATCTCATCTCGTACTGTACACCCCAGGTGTGCAGCACAATCCTACCCTCTGAAACCACTCTAGTCATTTGAACCCAGAATTTCTGAAATTTGTTTGGTATTTTTAAATTCTTTTTCTTCTTTCTTCTCCTGGTACAAATGCACAAACGAAAGGGCCAACCTGTATCTGCTAGAAAAAGACCCAGAAATCAGAAAAGCAAAACTTCTTTGTAATAGTAGTTGACTTGCAAGAATACAGCAGGCTGGCAATATATCAAAAACATCTATGCTGTGTAAGCAGAATAAGCTGTCTCACACTTAACTGTGACAAGATTTTGTGCACAACCAGCTCCCACAGACCAGCAATCTGAAGGTAACTTGCATGCCATGGTCCTTACTGAAGTGAAAACAAGTGGATGCCATTTATCCAAACAGCAAAGGGGGGACATTTGATTTAGGCAAACATCAGGTTTTACATTATTATGAAGACTAAATTCAGAATCTTTATTGCTGACATAAAAAAAAAAAGCTGAACTGGCTTACTTAAAAAGCTATGACTGTGAACATGTTTATTTATACCAGGTTAAAGTCCTCTGGCTTAAATCTAGTTTCTATAATTTTACTATTTTTATCATTTTATCATTTTTATCATGACTTGAAGAATGGACTTACAGAAACATTCTTAGTGAAGGTGTGTGCTAAAGTGTTATGTACTCTCAAATGCAAATTACTGTATTTCATAGCAAGCTTCCACTGACCACCTTTTATTAGATGCTACCAAAACAAAATTCCAGTCTCATCCTGTGACACTTCTATTCACTTTTGTTCAGCCAAACATTTATCCAGTTTAGAAAAACATAGGTACATTGTAAAAAGCACTGTGCTGACTTTACCTGTTAGAGTCTGGTTTACATGTAAGAAATGCTAGTCTCATATCTGTGTTTATGAAAATTAAGCTTTAAAAAAACAGATCAACTTTCTTTTCATAAGAATAATCATGTTTTTCTTCTATTTTACAGTAAAGATTCCTCTTACAGGAAAAAATCTTGGTAAGTTTCCAACACTGAAGAGACTGTTCCAGAAAGCTAGGAGGTGTGAGAAGACAATTACAGAACGGATATATCCATGCCGTCTTAAGAAATGCTACTCACTTTAATATTTATTTTTAGTGTCCGTTTCAGAAAAGGAACTACAGATATTTTTTACCTAACTTGATTTGAACATGGCTGGTAGAAAGGCTATCAAAAAAGCATGAGCAGTTTCTCTTCTTACTTACAGCTCCATGGGAAGTAACCAGCCTGCTTTCCCAACCTGGGCATTCATCACCAAAGATCTGAGGTGGCTCTGGAGTATATAATGTCATTCTAGGATAAACAGCATTCATAAGTACTCAAGTATCTTTGTTTTGGATTCTCCCTAGTATAAAGTCAGATTCAAACTGTGCTTCAACTGGAGCACTCATAATGAAGCTAGTGGCACTATTATTAGGTTAGAAAAGGAAGCAGCATCTGCTTCAAGGGAATGTAGATAGGGTTCCTGACTTTTCTGAAGACCTGGGAGACAGCTGGCAAGCAGTGCCACAGCTCTTCTGAAACACTTCTTTGTTTTCAGCAGTCTTGTGATCTCCCAGAACCATAATTTCCTCACCCAAGTGCCAGATAAGAAACTGCATTCCAGCTTCTCTGCTGGCCCACAAGGCAAAGGCGGCTTCGTTTGCATCTCAATGTCCTACTAGGTCACAGGATTTGAGGAATGATGCAAGGGATTGCTTGCCTTGCAAGAAAGACCTTGGTGGAGGTCTAGTAATCCCACTACTTCAGGGTTAGGATTTCCCAAAAGCAATATTATTTTCCTGTCAGGTTTTCTGATGAAGTTATTTTTATATGTGTAGTAAAAATGAGTTGTTTTGGTTTCTTTTTTCTTTTACCTTAACTTGTATTTTTTTAGAGACACTAAATACTGAGTCGTACTTGAAGTCACCTTTGAAGCTTTGACCATGGTATAACTCACATACTTAAAATTTCAAACCTCAGTTTGATTGATTCCTTATTCTTTGCTCAATGTCTCCTCCTGATTTCTGGCAGATAATAATTTCTGAGTTTTGGGAGATCTGTGATTTAAAAACTTAACCTGAGGAAACAGTGGGAGGATGTGGGGAAGTATATTCAATTGCTGATGTAGATGTTGAAAAATGTAGAGTAATTTTCACATTGTATTGATGTTTCTCTAAAATTTAAAGGACATTGGTGGTTTGGGGAATATTTCATGTACTTTTTAATATTTGAAATCGCATTTTGACTTGATCAAACAATGATCCAACATTTCTGTTTTGAAACGGAAGCAGTACTAAAGTTCACAGAAGTATAAATACTCGAGTGCTTGAGTGCTATGTTTGTGCTCCTGCAAGCTGCTGTAAACAGTTGCAGAGCATGAACGAAAAATCTGTTTTGTCTCCTAATGTCACTAATGTCACTAATCTAAAGGGCACGCTGACATGCTGGAAAGCATTTCCCATGATAAGGTTAGAGGCTGTGAGTGAAGCGAGGAATTATTTTTAAACTTACAAGTTACAGGCTGGGCTTCATTAACAGATCATGTGAGGGAAGGTTAAACAAAAGCTGCTTGCAGAAGAGGAGAGAGGCACTTGAAACAATCAAATACTGGTTTAAAGTTTGTTTTCCTGAAAGCCAGGTAAGAGACAAAAGAGACCAGTGCATGTGCTTTTTGGTAAGAGCTGTGGTGACTCACGACTGCTGTTATTCCCTCCTTACAATCGGGAAGACTGAAGCAAAAAGAAGCAGTGCCATGCTGTTGTGGCCACTGAAATAAAATGAATGACCTGTGGATAGATCACTGTAAGCTCTTCAACATAGAGTGAATGACAATGCATCTTTTT
This sequence comes from Mesitornis unicolor, assembly GCF_000695765.1. Classification (NCBI taxonomy): domain Eukaryota; kingdom Metazoa; phylum Chordata; class Aves; order Mesitornithiformes; family Mesitornithidae; genus Mesitornis; species Mesitornis unicolor. The sequence goes on from NW_010209148.1 coordinate 6,160, forward strand.
TCCCTCTTCTGCTAATCAATATAAATGCAAGGCTTAGCTTGTTTTGGGAATGCGAACAGATGTGACATAATCAGTGCAGTACGCATTGCCTTGCCTGTCTCTGAAAGACAAGGATACTGGTGATTGCTGTCAGATTTACACAATATTTTCCAATATTTGAATAACTGTTTAATCACCATGACAGACACAAACTACACCAGGTCTTTCATAGGACCTTTCTGGCCACCAAGGACCTGCTTGATTGAAATCGTCTCACTATCAGTAGAGGAGAGTTTCTTTTGATCTCTCCCTCTTTGATCACCCTCAACCCGTGGAGCATCCTAAATGGGACACTCTAAAGCTTCAGGACAGCACAGCAGAAGGAAAAGGACTTCTGCACTGGTTCCTCATGGGGCACAAGGGGATAATCACCTGGATGTGAGATGAAGCTGGTTTAGTTAGGGGCCAGGGTGAAAGGAGGTATTTTAGGAAACTGTTTCACAGTCTTGATGTTGCAGTCAAGAGAACATTTTGATTGATTAAAGTAGTTAAAGTAGGTATTTGTTTAAACTGCAAAGTTAAAACTACAAGATATACGTGTACAAGTATTTAGAGAAGGTATGTACCATACACAGGTACATACCAGAAAAAGAATAGTTGTGATAAGATAAGGATTAGACAACCATGAAGAATAGTAGTGATAAGATAAGGACTAGGCCACAACTTTTCTTTTTTCTGCATGTCAAAATTATGTAGGGGTAAGCTTTTGAAGTAAATCAATGTCAATCAATGAAATATTATGGTAGTTAGGAACCAATCACGGTAAAGAGAAAATTTAAAAGTGGACATTTTATGCATACTTTTATCATTTTGTAATATCGCTTTGTTAAAAATGTATAAACTGTGAAAATGTACGGACTACAGAGCACAATTAGAGGAGCTATCCTCTAGTTTATCCAGTGCTGCAATAAAGAAGTGCCTGCTTATCTGCAGCTGCATAGATAAGTTCTGTCGTGATTGTGACCCCATCAACATTGATGGCTCCATGAGAAGGCCATACATAGTGCAGCAGCCAGAGAGCTGAGAGCTGAATGTTGCTTGTCTGACTTGTCTCATGAGCAGGTATAGGCTTGTGCAATTTCCTCTTGCTCCATATGGGAACATCCACAGCGATTTTGCTAGACCTTGCCTTTACACTTGCATTATGAGCAAGTGTGTGACTGACACAACATTAGTATGATCACTTCTCATCCCCGTCACCAGTCTTCCTCTGCTCTTATAAGAGGTGGTCTCCTGGTGTGTGATCATGCCGTGCTAGAAAAGTGGGCTGGCATGGGGTGACTGCTGGGGGGCCTATGGCAGCATACAGCCATGGTGGACTGCGGCCCAGCTGCCCAATATTTAGGCCTGCTGAAGTCCAAGCCTCGCCATTTACATGTCAGTGTCCTTCACTCACAGATTCCTTCTTCCCTGAGTGGTATCTCTGGAAATCAGAGACTTAGGTATTGGCCAAGTAAGCTATTTTACACACTGGGTTGCAACCAACTCATCACCTACAATACCCATGATTTAATGCAAAAATTTGACTTTTGCCCATCACTGGAAAAGTGGTCATGAAACCCCTTTGCCCAGGGACTGTCTTGATACTGTGTGTCTGGGTTGCCTTCTGCTCCCCCCCCCCCCCCCCCCCCCCCAATAAATAAAAAAAGCATGTCAGGATGAACTCTTGATAGATGATCTACGTGCAAACGTAACAGGTGGCTGTACTATGCCCAGAAGACAAACATAAATGTTATGAGGCAAAACACAGGCTGTGTTTGAGGGAGAACAGTGTGGGCTCATTTCAGCGTTCTTTAGTTGGCAAAGGCTTGGGTAACCATGCTGGGGAGGCACAGGAGTCACTGGCTGACCAAATACTTGAGAGATGGCAGGGCAGGGAGGGGAGGGAGGAAGGGAAGGAAGAAAGGAGGAAGGGAGGAAGGGAGGGAGGAGAAACATACAATAGATTCAACACACTAGTGCTCTAGAGTCTACCTATATAACTTTTTTTGTGGCTATTTTGACTACATGTACAGCGGCAAACATCACAGAATCACAGAATATTAGGAGTTGGAAGGGACTTTGAAAGATCATCCAGTCCAACCCCCCTGCCAGAGCAGGATCACCTAGACTAGGTCACACAGGAACACGTCCAGGCAGGTCTTGAATGTCTCCAGAGAAGGAGACTCCACAACCTCTCTGGGCAGCCTGTGCCAGTGCTCTGTCACCCTCACAGTAAAAAAATTTTTCCTCATGTTCGGATTGAACCTCCTGTGCTCCAGTTTGTGCCCTTGTCCTGAGGCAGGGCACCACTGAAAAGACCCTGGCCTCATCCTTTAGATATTTATAAGCGTTTATAAGATCCCCTCTCAGTCTTCTCCAGGCTAAACAGACCCAGGTCTCTCAGACTTTACTCCTAAGAGATACTTAAAGTAAATGTCAAAATTTTTTTCTAATTATTCTTTTTTTCCTTGCAAAAAGAGTATTTTTTAAACTGATTTCTGTTTTGTTTTGTTTTGCTTTTTTAAATTATTATTATTTCCAGTCTCTTTTCTTTTCACTGCCAATAATTGTTTCATGAAATAATATATCTATAATGCAAATAGAATGTCACACACATTATTTTGTGTATTGTTCAATGGACTGAATTTGGACTGTCCTAAATCATTAATGGAATACATGAAAATGACTACAAAGAAGGGCAAACTATTAATGGAAAAACATGCTGTAGTGATGTCCTGCATTTCGTATACTACGATCATTTAAATCAAAATGCTCCTTCATAATAGTATTAAAAATTTCTCCCCTTGAAACAGTAGTTGAAACTAAAATGACAGAATTCTCTAATCGAATACTGTATTAGACTTGGTTGAGTTGGCTAGAAAGATTTCTAATTCCACATACATAGAAAGCTGTTTTCCCCTCTTCTTTACTGCACACCAAAAGGCAAGCCAAGCAGAACTGGCAAAATCCAGCTGAGACTAGCCCATGATTTTTCTGTATTTGGCTATATTTTAAAATTACATATAAAAGTTTGCCCATTGCCCAGTATTCAAGTCTTCAGTTGCCTGGTTTGTCTGAAGGGGATTGCAAACATTAAATCAACTTCTAAAGAGCTATCAAACAAAGGCTGGTAGGTACAGATTTTCTTTAAAAAATAGTTTAGAACATTCAGACTCAACTAACTGGCTGGCTCTCTGTGTTTGCTTTTAAACAAGAATCGATATGCACATGTTTTTAAATGGTACTGGACTGGCTAGCACGGCTATGTCTGCATGTTTTAGCTCTGGCCACAGCATGCCCTTTTCACGCATACACGAGGAGGATTTTGTGCCTTGCAGATGATCCTGTGTAAACCCAGCGCTGCTGAGGTTTTTTGCTCCTCCCGGGTAACCTCGGCGAGGTTGAAGTCCACTTCCTCAGCTGCGGGGCCCTCTACCACCAGTGGTCTTTCTCTTAACCTTTCCTCATGTGACAAAGGTTGTGCTGATGGCTCCTCATGCAGAGTGAAAACAAAGACAAACAAAGGGCAGAGTTGCCAGAAACAACTGATAGTCAGCTTAAACAGAGTATGTGGGATTTCTTAACATTTTCGCTAGCTTTTTCTATTCCACCTGTCAGGTCAGTTCACAGTCCTTTTTTCAGTGCTCTTTCCATTCATACCTCCAATTTCTTCAAAACAAAGAAGAGCAAAAATAAGCTCTTCCTCCCTCCTGATCCCAACCTTTGTCAGCAAGGCCATTCACTCTGTAAAATTCGGTCTTACTGTCAGCCTTACCTTATCACTGTGCTTTGAAAGAAGCAGAGGGCAGCAGCCATCCTAGATACTGTGTTAATGCACGTTGTATGCTTTTGGCTGAATCTTGATTGAAGATAGTAGGAAAAAAATAAAAAGGAGATACTAAAATTTCTCACAGTAATGGTATCACTACTAAATGGAATGCTTTGCATTGATTGGATGCCTTCCTTTTCCACGAACATTAAATAAAGATGGTTTGTTAATGAAGTCCTGTGAAGGAGTGTGGGATCAATCCTGAAAATAATTCGGCACTGGTGTGTCTATAAAATCACACAGCTGTCAGGATGCTTTCCTACATATATTCCTAGATAAAGTCTGGTTGCAGAGACAAATTCCTCAGATTGACAAATCAGCGTATGTGTCGCTGCAGGGTTGCCTAAACTTTAGGGGCAGAAGATGAAAGCAAATCCTCAAACAGATTGTTTTTTTTTTAAGATAAAATGTTAGTATGTTCTTTGAAAAAGGCCCAGAACCATTTGTTTCATGCAAAACACTGGAAAGACAATAAGAATGAATCAACTGAGTGTGTAATTCATCAGCTCAGATGCAATTCTGCATCTTGAATTAGCTACCTGGAGAAGAAAACAACAGACTGGAAATATCACAGTCTAGTGAGGTCTCAGCTGAGTGGTTGCTGTTCTCCTCCTCAAGCAGCGGAATTGAGGAGGGATGCTGGTTACTTGTTCTCACATACCTCAGCAAAGCTATATTCATAGAAACCCAGCTGCAGTATTGGGTTTTTTTCTGATAAGACTGCAGTCAGTGGGGCTGTGGGTGGCTCTTTATGAATGTTAAGCTGGGATATATCATAAGAGAACAGTTTTGTCCTCACATCCCTGGACAACCTCTCCTCACCTTTGGTTATCTACTTGCAGTTGTGCACCTGCGTAACTCACTTTCCTGTTGTCTGTTGTTTCCCCCATGTTTCCATTTCATTCCTCTCTCCCACTGGTTCTGGGAACAGCCACCATTTCCCAGACAGCTTTTTGAAGTTACTAACCTGAGTGTTTTTCTCACTAAAATGCTGAGTGTGCCACAAAGCAGAAGCTTCTTATAAACAAAGGGTGCACGCAGAAATTCAGCACAACTAGTTTTTTTCCATTTTCCTGTTTTGGAAAGACAAGAAAGTACTCAGTTATGTGTGAGTGATAGTGACGTGCACAGTGCCTTATCCTCCATCCTTACTTATGCTGAACTCAAAGAGCAGCAGTAAGAGTTTTGTAGGTAGGCAATGCAGAATGAAATGGTGAGATGCTTGCCTTGCTCCTGCTCCCTTAATCAGACCATCAGTACCTTCTGGGTTTGTTTTCCCCTAAGACCTAGGGTATCCCAACATTTGTGTGTCTGTTTCCGTTCTCCTGTATCTTTTGGGCACATTGTCCATCATGAGTCAGGTGTGAAACGGAGGAGAAGTTGCCAACTTGCCCTGAAGGCAGCAGTTTGGTAGGGGAGAAGAAAGGCAAACCAGAGCCTCTGCTGGGGGAGAGGCAGACAAACCATAGCTGACACCTAATAGCGCCTGGCTGTCTGAGCAGGTACTGCTCCAGACCATCTGTGGCACAGGTCTCTTTTTAGGGATGGGTAGAGTTATAGAGAGGAAAGGAGGATCAGGAAACAAAAGAGGGATCCAACGATAAGGAGAGTTCATTGTTTCTGCCCTCCCACCACTTTTTTTTGTGTCATCCATGTTGCCCAGCTGTTTCCACAGCTGGTTCTGTCATTTATTTGCAGAAGATCCTGTAGCTCCCTCTGTATTACCACTGAAGACAGATTCTTGAAGTCATGAATTGTGGCTATGGAGAGCAAGAGGGAACACATTCCTACTGCACTGCTTTTGTAAATAAACAGAAGTGTGTTGAAGCAAAAGGGCAGTGCAATATCCTTGACTGGAAAGATCAAGCCTTTCCACCGCAAGCAGGCAGACTGCAGACAAAGGAGGAGGCAAAGGCAGGATGAGTTTTCCTTTCGTGTTGGACTGTTTTTGATTATGTGAAGTCTTCTGTGGTAAGTGAAATCACTGAAAAGATTGAACACCCTGTGACTGCCAAGTACGATGTGACAATGTACTTGTCATCATCATCATCATTAGAAACCAACAATTATAATAAACACAAATAATTTTTCTAAACAAACATCTTAGAAAACCAGTTCTACTGAAAGAATCGTCACTAAAACTCAACATATTGCATGAGGAATCCATTATTTAATATGATTTTTTTAAATAGAACACATTCCCATTTCTATAGATGCCACTTCTAAAACATTTGGCAGGAACATCCAGCCATTCCAGTTTTGAAGACAGTGAAAAACCATGCCCTGTAATATTATCCACAGGGGTGATTTAATATAATTCTGTGGATTCATTCACATGAATAAACTACACACACACTTTTAAGTGTTTGCAGGGCCGAGCCCTAAACACCAAAGCTGTCTGCTTCAGTGGGATGGCAATATGAATTCTTTTTGCTCAGGGAATGGTTGATAACACTAAATCTTTTATCCAGTTGTAATGCAGTGCCTCAGTTTTTATTTCAGCACTGTAGTGCTAAGTTTAATGAAGACTGTAAAATAAAATATAATTATAGGTCACACATATGCAGTCTTACTGAATAAAGTGTGTATAATTTAAGATGGTATTTCTCAGAGGACTAAATGGAGAGCAACCTGATGTTTTTGTTGTGCAAACGCCTAACTTGAGAAATTAGCAACTTTCTAAGAGTTGTGTAACCAAATTGTATGGAGGCCAAGTGGAACTGGTGAGAAGTCTTCTTTCTGCCCCAAAGCTGCTGTGAAGCTCATGCAGCAGTTTTTGCAGGTGTTATTCTCTGCAGAGTATAAGGATCACTAATGTTCTGTTCCAATCTGTACAAATGCTACAGCAGTATTTCCATCCAGTTATATACATCCAGTGTCCGAAGAGGCCGAACTGAGGGCTTGAATGTGGTGAATATATGGTGGTATTGCTGTCTGTGCACAATGTGTTTCATTATAGAGGGATGCTTCCCATTCTCTTCCGAACCCTTCTGGTTTTCTTCCCTCAGAAGTTATTTGCATGTCCATGCAGGGACAAGGATACTCTGAGCATCAAGAGCTGAGCATTTTCTTTTGGGCAGAGCTGATGAAGCAACACCACTCACACATGATATTAGCAGTTGCTCACATTACTTGTACATGGAAACTAGCAGGGTGAGGGCAGAAGATCAGAGCTCCTGTTTTACATAGACTTCATTACAGCCTTTTTTTCACTTGTCTTTGAGGCTTGCTTTACATATGTTCTTGTCCTACAGCCTCTTCAGAGTTTTCTTTCGTCACCTGAAGAACTTGATTTCTTCTGATCTTCCTCAGGCTGGAACAGATGTGTTTCAGTTTGGGTATTTTCCTTTCCCTCTTTGACTAAAAAAAGCCATCCTGCAAACTCTGACTTTCCTTCTTCTCACGTTGTTTCCCCTGACAGAAAAGCCCAGCTATCTACACAGAGAGGGTAAATGCAAGGACAGTTTGAGGCAGGAAATGGTGTGGAGAGCAGTCTCCTCTATGGGGCCTTCAGCATGCAGCCTAAGCAGGGTAAATTCACACCCACTAACATGGATGGGGTTGGCACCCAGAGCACTGGACAAAGAAAAGCATTATGCTTTCCTTTTGAAGGATGAAACAACTCCCAGAGCCTTTTGATGCTGCAGAAGCGGCATGTACCAAGATACATTCCCATCCAGCCATGCATTTGCAGAGACATTTAAGTGTGTTGAGTCAGCCTTGCCAGCATGGTGACTTCAAATGCGTACGTCCACACATGACTTACTTGGCTAGCAGCTACAGCAATTAAACGAGTCTTGCTGGTAGCTTGGGCCAACAGCCATTTTCCCATTAAATAGGTCACAACATTGTTTTTTAATCTGTGCTCTTGTTTACTGGTTCCTTACCCCTGCTGACAGATAGCCTGAAGAGGTGATGTTGCAAAGGGGCAGTGGGATGGCTGTAGGTGCTCTGATGAGAGATACATCCCTCCTTATGCACAGAGCTTACCGCTGCAGTGCCCTCTGTATCTCTACAGGAGCCCCTGCAGACGGACAGGAGGTGAGTGAGAGGAGGAGAGAGGGCATGTTGTGCTTGGCGGTTTGGTGATTGTGCAATGCCCCTAGTGTGTTCAAGTGTCTCCCTGCACCAGACACCTCCCCTTGTTTTACCAGAACACATTGCATAAAAACCCTGTGAAATCACCACATCTGTTTATCTTACAGAATGGTCATATGAGAGACCCCCTCACCTCCTTTCTCAGGTGAATTGAACAGATTGTGCTTTCAAGGGTGTGGTGGGTGAAGCGAGACCATCTCTCTCATCTCCAACAGCAAGTGTGCTGACATGAGTCAAGGAAGGATTGTAAAACAGCCAAGCAAAGGAGGAATGTTGTAACGGTCATTTTGAAACAAACCTGTTTGTGATGAGCAGTGACTGTGGCCATATTTATGCTGCTATTCATACCAAAGTGCAGTACTTGCAGTTTTAGTCTGGATAATTTTTAGGACTGAAGCAGCAGCAAATACTGTACTAACATCTGAGAATGAGAAAGCAAGCATCAAAGATGGTCTTGTCTCTGGGACCACATTAACTTAGAGTGGGGCTTGTGTAAGAGGTGGCAGGAGTATCTTTCCACTGCAAGGTGCAGCTTCCTTATAACTGACTCATGGCAAACAGGGGTTTGCACGCTTGCATATCTCCATATTCACTTGCAGTGTCTCTTCCCTTTTATGTGATAATGGTAATTGCAATTAGGAGGAACTCTTAGCTGGCATGTATCACATCAGAGCTTTTGGAGGATGCCCTCAGAAAGTCCCTTGCACCACCTCCCACTCCTCCTTGATGACAAGTCTGAACTTTCTTATCTCTGTCTATGCGAGACTGCCAGCGACAGCGTCTGCCGCTGCGTCTGCAAGCTCCAGGCACCTACTGGCAGATCTTACAGAGAGACATGCATGTTATTCCCTCAGCGCTACTGATAAGCAAGCTGCTGCAGCCAAGAAGAGGTCAGGGATGATCACTGCTTTGTGTGCCTGGTTGTTGATGCTGTCAGAAGGCAGTTTGGGTATCTCCATTTAGAAACTCATTGAATTCCAGTGGGCACCTGTGGGAGCTGCACGTGATAACACTGGAGAAGCAGCTCTGCTCGGGAATCAAGAAATCAGGCTCCCATTTCTGTACAGCAACAGCGTGGAGGCTTCAGAATACAAGACTGCACCCCCCCCACGCCTGCCCTACAACCACTGTCAAATACCAAGTCAGTGAAAATGCCTGCCTCGCTGCCTGTCTTACCAGGGGAATATGGGATCAGGAAAGGAAGTGTCCTCAGCTGTTTCCTCCAAGAATATCTTTGCTTCCAAGAAAATCTTTAACACATGGATGGACTTGTCAGTTCAGTCCTCAAGGGTATTCAGTGTGTTTTCCTACAAATGCTTAACATACTTGAAAGTGCAGTGAAAAGTCTTTACACAGGCTGGTTGGATGACTCCTCTGCTTAGCACTACACATGTTCATTTGTTGGTTTTTCCTGTACTCAACTACTGTAGCTAGTTTTGAACAGTTTAAACAAAACACCCTTAAACACTTAGGGAAAAAATAAGAAAGGCAACTCAAACAGACAAAGGCCCATCCAAAAGCCTGGAAGAATGGCTTTCTGTGGGAAACCTCCTTGCTGCCATTTTGCCCTTCTTACTTGCCTTTGATTTTTCACTTGAAGGAATTTTTGTTTCTTTTCATTTCCATTTCAGACAACGAAGATACCTTTCTATCTTTTAAGTCAATGCAAATGTATCTTGGATCCTCACTAGTGCATTTTTCTCACTGTTGGAAAGGTAAAAGTTGTACCTCTGCACTTTGGAAGCAGGTGTGTGAAAGCCAGTGCTACCCACACCTGAAGCAATGAAATACAGATCCCTTGCCTGACCTAAACTTAACAGCTTCTCCCCACAGCACAGCCTAGTCCTTTCTACTTATTTATTTTGATGGGTCCATACATCTGCTTTATACGTGAAGAGGAAAATAATTCACAAATAAAGATTCCCAAAAGCTCTGCTGAATTAATGGGGTTATCCATGCAGAGTAAATAAATGAAAAGTCTGCAGGTAAATAGAATTACAGATAGCTTTCTGTACTCCCTTTTATTATGTATACAGACTTTTTAGAGCCACAGAGACTCTGGAAGTTGTACAAAGGGTCATCCTCTTCCATTTGCATGCAGCATGACCTTCCCAGTCTGCAAATCTTCCCCATCAGTGTAGTGCAGAAAACATCACGGGAGGTAAGGTGAGTCCATCACTGATACGTCTGCAGCTGATGCTTTTACACAAGGAACACGCTTTTTCCTGCAAGCAGGGTGGAGGGGTGGAAGGAGAGGTGCTGTCACTTCTTTAGTGAGAAAAACTCACCCTAATCTACTGTTAGGGTTTAGCTGTGATGCGGTCCAGCGACTGGTATACAGCTGTAATACCTGGGAAACCCACCACCCAAAGGCAAAACCCTGAACTCTGGTCAGGCCTGACCCAGCATCAGGGACCAAGCTGTCCTCTGCTCCAGCTTTCAGGGTGGTGCCGCCCTGGGAAGGCCAATCCCAGAGCATGGCCCCTGCAGACAACCAGGGCAGTGTCAGCCACAGCACGGCAATCCCTGCTGCATTGGAGGTGAAGAATGAGCAGATTAAATGAACACCGTTCTTCAGAAGGAGGATCACAGGGCATCCTTTAAGTTCATCAGGGCTTGTTAAAATACCTGGGAAAGTGCTTTCTAATTTACTTACAGAATCAGCATGGTTTGTTTTTTTTACTGCTTTCCCAGGCAGTGATCTAGACTCAGGTCTTGAAACCACCGGTAATATCTGGTGTGCAAGAAATGGAAGATTGAGCCTTGCTTTGTAACAGCACTTTGATTTTTAATTCAGTTTGCTCATTACATTGTTTTAAGAAGCAGCATTTACAGCAGCTGCTGTGTATCTGTAAAATCAGGGTTTTTTTCTCTTCTTTTCTGTCTGAAAGGAAAGCAACAACTCCAAATGCCAATGGACTAAAAAGATCTGCTGGGTATATAAATAGATGAAAGGGGTCAGATGAGCTTTACTCAGAAATGTTTAATGGCAAGCAGTACCGTATTTCTTGTTCGTGTTCTGTCTCCCTCCACATCTCCAGTCAGCCTCTCTCCTCCTGGTGTGTTGCTGCAGCAAGTAGAGCCCAGGTCCTATGGGGCCAGGGACGTATAGCCCACATCTGCATCTCTGTGACAGTACTGTAGGACCACGACATGCCCTGTACAGCTCTAAAGAGTCTAGCAAAAGCAATGGTCATCGGAAGGTGCAGAGCTCCTGCAGCACTGAGACCAAAACTTCAGCCAGTTTTGGAAGCACTCCCTGTGCTGCGCCCCAGCCCAGTCCTTGCAGGCAAGGCAGTGCCATTACCTGCCTGCACACCCCAGAGAGCTGAATCAGGGTGGACTGTACCACTGCAGCAATGCCACAGGAGTCCTGTGGTGCAGGCAGGAGCTCAGCAAACTTCCTTTTCCATGCTTCAGTACTGACCTTACCTTCCTCACCAGGTATACCAGTATTATCTGCACCAAGGGAGAGCTTGAGGAGAGAAGGAAAGGGCTTATAGATGCCACTCTTCTTCACAAACAGGAGTAAAGTGAATTGCAATTCCTAGTACTTCAGGGCTGGCTGTGAGACAGGAGAGCTCAACCCCACAGCTATGCATTGTCCGTGCTGCCCTATCCTCCACAGCAGAACAGATTCATCGGTGCTCAGGGCTGGCTTTCCTGGTTGAACACTCCAGGGTACAGGCTGTACCATCTCACATTTGCTTTGGGATAGTTCTGATTACCTAGAAGGGGCTAGAGACTGTTCTAGTGTACTGCAATCTTTTTAGTGTCTTGTCTGCCAAGGGCCACTGGCACCTTGACAGAGTTTTATCAGAGCTTGTGGAAATGCTTTTGGGTAAAACAAATACTGAAGACAAACCTTTACAGGGTTTGAAACTATGGGTGTGGTTTCCCAAGCAGCCTAGGTTGATTTGAACCAGCATTAGTGCTGAAAAAAAAGGCAGTCTGGCCCTTCCCTCTCCTGTGACTTCTCTTTCCTGGTCTAAGCTGTAGCAGCAAGTTCATCAGGCTGCAGAGCCTTCAAAACAAAGTGACGGTTTCCTGCTGGATCAGTGAGCTGAACTGGCTGAGCATGGAGCCTCACAGGTACTAGCGTGAGCCTGAAAAACTGCAGCAAGGGTGGAGAGGACAGGGCTTCCCCTTGCAGTGCAACATAGCTTTAGATTAGCTTAAGATACTTGGGAAAACGGACCATCAAATCATACAGTGTTGAGACTACAGATCCTAGACCTGAGATATGGCAGAACTTGATTAAAGTTGCTTCTGTGTCAAGCTGAGCAGGGATTCAGACCAGTCAGCATCAAAGTCACCTACTTGTACATATACAAACTATCTGTTTATCTCTCTCGGTTGTCATGAAAATACTCTGGATTAAAGATAAGAAAAGAAAAATGTCAGAAAAACAGAAGTTGCTGCAACAGGGTATCTAATCCTCGTCAGCTGCCCTGGGTGCAGTAACACACCCACACACACCACCTACCCTGCAAATAAGAGACGTCAGCCCTGGACCAATTGGGTGATCAGTTGCCAGCAGTCTCCTGACCAAAATACATGAACTGGGGCTTTGAATGGTGGCTGTTGGCCACAAGAGCACCTGCTCCTCTGTCTCTCTGCCCCAGACATGTAGTTGCATTAGCTGCTGCATGCTTGGTTTTGTTTACTGTTTCCCACTGACCTCTGCTGCCCTGCTTTTCTGAGAGAGCTTAGATAAAGCTGAACACAGTGCTCACCAAGCTGACAGAACTGGACTCTCTGTTGCAATCGATGTAAAGAGGCTTTGCCAGAACTGGACATATGGGGCTCTCCAGGAACCTGTACCACAATGTTGTCTGGCTTTACAAAGAGTGGGCAATCGTATTTCCCAGCTGCCTTGTTTACCAGGACTGTGGATGAAACAGGGCCTTCCCCTCCCAAGCCCCTGGCTGCATAATGGGGAGCAATGCAGAGGATTTGTCACTGCCTCTGCTCCCTACAGAAATCAGTGTAGATGTTTTGCAGAGGTGAGTGCAATATATTTTCTAGCCTGGCTACTTCAACAGGTATTTATTCCATTCCCACTCCTCAAAATGTTTTATTTACTCCACTCCTCAGAGCTGACAATCACAGATAGCCTTCAGGTAGCAAAGGTTAGGAGGAGCACATCTGGCTTCCCAGATTTGAAATTGTCCCTGAAATCTGGTGCCCAAATAGACTAGAAGTCAGAAGGGAGGACTATAGCTGTTTGTGATACAGCAAAGCCAGATAGTTTGTGAAATCTGTTCCTCATGCAAGAACAACCAACCTTTTTTTGACCCTGGACTCTAATTTCAGTCCCTGACATCTGAACACTGAACCTTTGATCAACAGCTACTGGTATGTAACATCCCCAACCACTTGTCAAGGTCAAAATGCCACTGATCTCACACTCTTCCTTATTTTTCACATTCTTATTCTACTTTCATCACCAGCCCCCTTTCCTATAGTCAATAGAAGTAGCTTGAGATGACAGAGAACACTGAATAAAGCCTCCCTCTCTCACTTATGGCTCACACTGCAGTCCTCATCTCCCCACGGGGCAGTCCAGGACAGTCCCTTGGCCACATCAAGTACTGCATCTCTGCCCGTCAGGGTGCCATTCCTTGCTAATGCTGGGAAATGGGAGGACACAACATGTCAAGAGTCTGAACTTCACTCTACCCTAATACTATGGCTGTGGTTATGAATGGTTTTTACTGTAGTATGATTTGGACATCTCTCATCAGCAGTTGGACTGATACAAACACCAACAAGAGGAAGGACATCCTCACAATTAAGCATGTGTCAGATGAAAACTAAGTGGCAGAAGCAATTTAATAACCTAGCACCACAGAGCACGTCAAGAAGTCACTGTGGTTTGCGGTGCTAATGGAGGCCTTGTCCGAATTACAGAAATGTGCACAGTATGTCTTCAGCTGGGATTTGTAAGTGTTGGGAAGCAAATAGTGATCCAGAGCCACATGTGATGATCATATCTGTGAGCAAATTACTTTACTTGGCAGATTTTTTAAAAACTGGAAGTTGTAGAAAGAGAATTAAAAAAGCTTGTTGAAACTGAAATGACCTTACTTACACCTGATCTTACAGCTTCTCAAAATCCTCGTTAGTGCTGTTTGAACACTTTGCTTTTTAAAGCTCACCTCAGCTGGATAAACATCCGGAGTTGTGGACAGATAACAGAAGTAAAAGGATAGTCAGAGAAACACAAGCCCTTGAGTAGGACTGAGACCAGGTCTGCAGGTCAGTTCCTCCAAGCTACGAATGGAAATCGTGGCTCCAGCTTATGCAAAATGTGGCTCTGGGTCTGGTGGATATTAAGATTAAGGTTGCAATGGCATAAGAGGTCTTTGTAGTTCTGTCAGCCTGTAGGAGGAACCACAGACTTCATGCCCACTGTGCATACACCTATCTACGAGACTCTAAATATCTGTTACAGGGGAAAGTTTTCATTAATTTCAGTCTATTTTGCAGAGGCATACAGAAGTCTTGACTCTGCTGTGGTGGTTATTATGTAGATGCATAACAAGGACTTGTGACTCCAGGTTGCTAGTGGATTAAAGGAGGTTCTTCTATCAGATTTGGGAACTAATTGTTCTAATGAGAGAAACAATTTGCATATTACTTCACTTAGCAGTTGTTGTGGTCTAGGCAGTTGTTCCATTACCTGGTGACTCCTCTGTACCTGGGGAGGGGAATCAGGAAAAGGAAAGGCAACCCATGAGTTGAAATAAAAACCAGATCTAATAAAATAATAATAATAATAATAAAACCCAATATTAATAATATCCTTAATGTAAAGTACACAGAGTTATACTCAGCTGATATAGTGGGGGAGTAGGCCTTGAGAGCAGAGCACTGGGCAGGGCCCTCTTGGGATGGCAGCCCTCAAAGAAGGAGGAGAACTGTCCCTAGTAAACTCCATAATTTATGGTGAGCATGATGTTTATGGTATGGGTTAATTTTTGTGGCCAGCTTGGGGTCATCTTGGTGTCAACTGCCCTGGGCTTCTGCTCCCCCCAGCTTCCACACATTTACCTCAAGACCTTGATCATCACATACCAGCACTGGCCAAAAACTAGAACAAAGTGTATTATCACTTTGTTCCCATGAAATCGAGCATTGTAGTCCTTACAGAAATGCAGCTTTCCTGAATAGAGAATTGATTCTGTCATTCTGTGCCAGTAAACCAGGACACCAGTCAATGTAACAGTTGGCGCCAGCTGTCTCTTATTAGTAGCTCACATGAGTAGAAAATTGCTGCCAAAGGTTATGTTTCTCTGTGGTGAAAACTTTTCATTTAGAGAATTATTTAAAACCACATCCTAGAAGCAATGTGGACCAGAGATGGCGATGATAAACCCTTACTGAAAGCCAGTGGTTTCCAGCACTTTTATAGAAACTGGGTTCACTTACGGGAGTGAAAAAGGAGAGCCCAATGAACACTGCACAAGGCAGGAATGTTCCCCATCCTGCTTATTGCAGTGGTACTGGGCTTGATACAAACACACACAAATGTCAAACCTGAGTTTAGTGAGGCTGTCATCCCTCTATTCGGCTCAATGGAAGAGATATTTAGTATTTGCAGCTAAAGCCACGGGACATTCAGAGAGGTCACATCCACACTGCACGTCTGAGTTGTGCTGGAGTCAGGAGCATGGGTGCAGGACTGACAGCAGAGAGAGGCGCTGGGACCACAGCATTTACCTGGGCAGCGACAGCAGCCACCGCCTCTGCTCACTTTGACCTGTGCCCTTCCTCCGTGCAACACCTGACTCAACTGGTGCTGCAGACGGTATTTTGGCGGGTGACTGAGCGCTCCTTCCTGCCCTGAGTAATTTAAAGGCGGGTCTGCTAAGTGGGTTGTGAAACTGCTGCACTGACACAGAAGACAGGCACGTTTAAATAACTGAATAGCCTTACTGAAGAAGGAGGCATAAAACAAGCCAGAATTTCTCCCTGACAATTTTGGTTTTCATGGGTGGCTATGGGAGCCCCCACAGAGCTTTCCTAGCCATGATAGTAAGGAATAGGATGACTGCATGGTGCTAAGTCACAGCTGGGGAAGGGGCTCTTCCCATAACACTCCTTGACCTTCCACAGAAAGATACTCTCCCTGTTTTTGTAAGTAAAACTGGGCCGTGGAGAATGAATGGCAAATGGGGAGGTCACTCGGCAGCTTTGTGTTAATTCTTTACGCCTGCCCTGTGCATCCAAACTCACACCACTGAATTAGGTTCCTTTTCAAATTTTCCCAAGAAGCCAGGTAGCGTTAACTGGGATAAAAAGGCCTGGAAATCCTTCTCTTCCCTGTAGCAATTCCAAGCTCTGGGCCTTTGCTCAGATCCTGAAGCATACATGGAAACTGTGTTAATCCATCAGTTTAAACATTCACACTGCTCCTCCCTGAGCCTCTACCAGCAGACTCATGCTGCAGGCCACGGCCTCAAGCTTCTTCTGAAACCCTGACTGGTGCTTGGCTGCCAGGTCTAGCAGCTGCAGGAGATACTTCTTTCTGACTGAGCAACCCAGGAAATTCAGCCCATCCCATCTGATGCTAATTTGGTGACGGTGACTCACCCCCTTCCACGATTTCCAGGCAATTATGCCACAGCATTCTCCAGCTGCCAACACAATCCCCAGGAGTCTGTAGAAAAAAATTGATTCAAAGTGCTCTATTTGTAGAGGAGGGTGGTTTAACTCCTTATGTATAACCAAACTGAAGTACCTAATCCTAGCCATCAAAGCCTTTAATGGGTGGAAACGCGCCCAGAATAATCTCTTTCCTGCTTCTTGTGCAGATACATATTTTAGGCATGATGAAACAATCCACACAACTGGTTTAGGAAGTAGGATCTACTTTTGTCCTGCAGCTCACCTGGGCTTGGCACTGGCTTTCATGTGCACTGACACACTGCCTTCAGCACAAAATTCAAGATGTGTACCCTGTTTTCTATAGTAATAAAAGCTTTGTCTTAGCAGTAGTTGATTGCACTCAGCAGCCATTTTTTTTTTAACATTTGCAACCAAAGATGACAATGCTACAAAGTTGCAGTGCTTTGTAGGTAAATTTTGGGACAGCAGGATTTGCTGATGTTATCCCAATGTTCTCAGCAGCTGACCCTTCTCCCTGCACTCCCTTTGCTTAGCTGATTCACTCGGCTATGTACATTTTGGCTTGTAAGCAGTCCTATGTTGGGGGTGTGCCAGGGAGACTGCTTGGTCTCTACGGGAAAACAGACAATAATGATCAAAGCGTACTGCTTTGTGGCCAGGCTAAAATAACAGATTTTGCAATGCACTGAGCAGCTTCAAAAAAAGTGAAGCATGCAGTAACCCGAAGAGTCACACACGCGATCTTGTCGCAGCAGCAGCAGCCTAAGGCCCCAAATACAGGAGCCCTCCCTTCTCTCTCATGTTTCTCTGTGAAAGTTTTGAAAAGCACCACGTTCCCCTCCCCTCCCTGTGCCCCATGTGCTGCTGTCTCGCCCAGCCCTTGCTCACCCATACAAATTCCAGCCCCTTTGCTGGGTAACCACCCCCTCCAAAGACTGAGCTTTAAATCTCTGTGTTTCGGATTTGGACCTCCTCAGGGTAGTCTGGCTGGTGCAGAAACACTTGGTCAGTTTGGTTAATGCAAACCTGAATCAGGTCCTCATCTGGCTTTGAGGCAGCATTAGCTGCTGGCCCCCCTGTTGTTGTACCGCCTGT
>NW_010209148.1:23867-28511 GCF_000695765.1 Mesitornis unicolor
ACAGTGTAACCACACAGAGCAATATCATCAGTTTGCTTCTACCTGCAGCTCAGCTGACTTTTGGAGACACAAACACTGCTACCTGGGCAGCTTGGCTGTAACCCTTTTGGAAATCAAGTACCTCAGGCATTGTTGAAAACTGATTTTCTTCCTCTTTTCAACCCATTACCTTGCCTTCTGAATCAAAGACTGAAAAGATATTGGAGTGAATCTGCAGCTCTGTTTAATGTTTTTTGTGACCTGCTGGACTGATTTTCACAAACAAAAAGTCAAACGGAAATACATTTTGATATTGTATATAGTGTTTTCAGGCCACCTTCAAAGAGGATACTGCACTCGGCAACAGAGCATCTCTGGAATACAACAGCTGCAATGCACAGACAAGTACCTTCCTCTTGGAGAGGGCCGTGCAGGCAGCAGAGGTTTAGAAGCTGCAGCTGGCTCCAGCACAGGCAGCTGTAACAGCTTCACCGTCGCCCTCTCTAGAGACCTGACCACTCAGGAAACTGTGCTTGGGCTCCTTTCTAAGCCTCCTGGCTCTGTCCATCTCTTGACACTTTGGAGTTGCTAAAACTCCTGTAGTTTCATAACTCTTTCTCAATCATTTGAATCACAGGATCCCAAAACCTGTGTCTGTCTCCAGTTAACATCCTGTTACGGCAAAAGCATCATATATATCCACCTCCACCCAAGGTCACCTCGGGATTCACTTGTCCCACTCTCAAAATCACTTGCATGCAGCCACCTATCTCTTGGTGGCTCACCAGCCAGGTCAGCAGCAAAACTCCCATAGAGAGTAAAACCAGTAAAACATAATACAAATAGCAACATGAATCACTTTCCTATCCTATGCTGCTGCATGCTAGCAAGAAAATACTTGGAAAAATAGTTTGCAGTAAAATGCTCACTTCTTCCCTATCTTCTTCTTCTTTAGATGTCAGTAACATCATCATCTGTCATGCATCTTGGCCTTGAGCAACTGTGTTGCAAGCATGAGAGTTTGTATTACAGATTTTTAAGACAAAAT
This sequence comes from Mesitornis unicolor, assembly GCF_000695765.1. NCBI lineage: Eukaryota > Metazoa > Chordata > Aves > Mesitornithiformes > Mesitornithidae > Mesitornis > Mesitornis unicolor. Next base: position 24,895 of record NW_010209148.1, read on the forward strand.
GAACACTGGGGCTAATCTGCTTTATTCTCAACACTGTTTCAGAAGCTTTGCTCTGAGGCTACGAAGACGTGCAAGGAAGGCAGTCTCCTAATGGTTAGTATTCAGTTTATTTCACCAGCTGCATCTGAGTTCCTTGTGCATGTCTCTTGCGGAAACTATATATAATTTACATTATGGCTAAACTTTTATCTTGCAAAGATTTGTATTTTTCCTCCATTTCTGGAGTGAGTCAGGCAGGATCAGTGCATTTTAAACACAGTTCTAAAAATTGTGGAACAAAGCTCTGCTCCGTGTTCTAATCACAAAGTAAAACAGGAAATCAATAAAAGTGAAGGAACAGGAGGGATGCCCACTTGTCACTTTGCCAACCTTTTTTTTGGTCAAAATTGTCATTTAGGACAACAATGTCAGTGGCACATGATTTATGGGAAAGCAATCCAAAGCGATCCTATGACTGTGATTCACTTTCCTGAACCTATTACCATTAAAACTGTAAGTGATGCAATAGGCTGTGACTGCCAAAGAGCCATCACAGCATGCACTAAGTAATTTATACTCTGCATTTTACAGTAAATGGCAGCTGAGTATTGTCAAGAATGTGCTGCTGGGAGAAAAAAAAAAGAAAAAAAAGAAAAGAGTAAAGAAAAAATGAGTGCTGCATCCATGTAGGTAAGTCAACCAAGCATCTTGAGTGTGCATAAAGCATCTGGGGCAGCAGATCGGGTAGGAGGTACCCACTATCTCAAAATCTTGCCACTCCACCACAAGCAGTACAGCGGTGAACTAAATCCCAAACTACCAGACACTGCTGACAACCCTGCACGTGAAAAGCACCTCACAGCAGTTTCTGCTCTCACGGGGCTCGTGACACCAAGTCCTGCTCCTCTGCAGGCACAGGCACACAGTGAAGGTAACGCCAAGGTTGATGTCTGTGCAGCAGCAGGCCAAGAAACCAGCCAGAAAACCAGGTAAGAAAGACCCCTCTGCATGCCAGAGTTTGACAGAAGTGCTGAACGTGCCCACAGCTGGAAGGTGCAGCGTGGTGGTGGCCAAGAAGTAACAGGGAAACGGGGGCTGTGGAAAGCTGGGCTCTTCACTGAACTGCTTGGAGCAGTGGTAGGAGATGCTGAACTGGGCTTGTCAGAGGCAGGGGAGGATAAGACCAGAGACCTCAGGGAAGGACTGCTCATTAACCATACTGCTCACTGAGGACTAACTTCTTAAAAAGTATTTAACAAAGGAGCCCAGTGATGCCTGGGAAGAATTTAATGAAGCAAGGGTAAAATATGCAAAGAAAGGCAGTGGCAACTGGCAGCTAGCACTTCAAGAAGAGTTTAATTCCACTGCAGCATATACAGGGAGGAGGTGTTGTTCACAGCTGCCTGCACAGAGGCTGTGCAGCTATCGGTAGCAATGCAGAGCTTAAATAGCAGCAGCAGCACTGTCCCTCGTGTGATGAGGGAACCCTTAATGTAAAGGGCCATTACTGCAACACAGGCTCTAATGTAGCATCCTCCTCCTCTACAACACAGCACCATCTGGAGGGTTCCCGATGACAGACTCACATCTGCTGCTTTGGTTTTCATTGTAAAAAACGCAAAGGAGAGCTATGCAGCAAACCGCTTTGGCCTGCTATTTGTCCAAATGCATGCCAATCCCTCTGCAGTGAAAAACGTGCTGAGAAACCCCCCGGAGTGAAACAGGAGGTTCCCAGACCTTCAGAAGCCTGGCTTTGCCTCTCCATGACTGTGACTGTAAGGAACAGAGATGAGTTGATCCCTCCCAGCTACAGAATATGAAAAACAAGGATGCAACAAGCAACAGTTTATTTGTAGAAAAATCCTTTAAAATTTTACTACATTGTAAGATTAAGGAAAAAATAGTATTAATATATGTACATACAATATATATAAACAAACACACGTCGCACCATTAAAATTACATGCTTTTTAAAACAGAGAATGGGTCATATTCCCTCATAACAATTTTAAAGTTATCACTGCAAGAAACCTTGCTTCCTTTTTGTTTTATCCCCATCAAAGTTTTCAAGTACAGGAAGTAAGTAATGCAGGATCTAACAGTAGAAAACCTTTGTTATACACAAATTACAACTGACAGCTATACAATATTACTCTGCAGTATCCAACACTTGCGTCTTTTGAACTCTATGACGATATGAACTTTTACCTGAGGTGCATGGAAATAATGAAGCATGATAATTGGCAAGTTTAAGAGATTTCCACATTATTATCTGATTGTAATCGAAGTTGATTAGGTATCACACATCTATACCCATAGTACTGGCACAAGAATGCTCTGTGTGAGACATCACCAATGTCTTAGAAGTGCAGGAAAACATAAAAGGCAAGCACCACTTGCAATGATAAGCATGCAGACAATTTAAGTGAAACAGAGGTAGCATGTTCTTGTAACTCCAGCAGGGTCATACAAATCAACTGCACCCTCCCTTCTGCAAAAGGCACTCACTTTTTCAGCTATAAACAATGTGGTTTTAAATTCAGTCAGACTGACCACAAATGGTGAATTTCTCTCCTTAGAAATATAAAAAAAAAAAATGTTAAGCAAAGGACATGATGAAAAGAAAAAAAAATGGGTGTAAGAAATACACATTTCAGACAAGATGTGCTATTCTTCTTCCCTTAACTTCTATGGGAAGAATTGACGTATTTTATAAAACAGTTGCAGTGCGTAATCCAAAAGTTAAGACTTTCCAGTTTAAATGGCAGTATTAAGCAGCACATTATGTATCAGGAATAATTTTAAAACACCAGAAGTACACCAGCCTTTTTAATAGATAAAAAGCAACAACTCACAGTTAAAGGTAGAAAGTTTATGCACAAAAAGGTGGTGCTGGAGAAGGATAAAAACCCTTTGTTGTAAGACTTCATAAACTAAAATGCACAGAAACTCTTGCACTGTATCTTTTATCCTTTCTGCAGTTTGAAAAAAGGTGTCCATGCAGAACACCGGCTCTTACCGTGACACTACAGAGGTGATCGAGTTATAAGATGTGCCACTGTTGCAACTGGAAGCATAAGCCTCTTGACCATTAGCATCTAAGTTTATTTTGAATACAGAAGATGCCTTCAGTAAAAAGTCTGCTGCATCTCTGCGACCTAATTCCCTCAGCTTAGACATGAGGATACCTACAGTGCTCTCAGGAGCGTTACTCCACTCCTGCAGAAGGGCATGGACTGGACTTGTCAGAAAGTAATTTTGTGTTCCATTATTTGCATTGTACTTTGCAACAAGATCAGGCAGGCCCAGGTTCATGGCCAGAAGGCACCAATCTTTGCCCATAGGATCAGGTGGATCCAAAAGTCGACTTAGTTTTCTCCTGGTAAGCAGATTCAGATCAGAAACATGAATATCCATCCCTAGGCTTCCCTGGGAGTAGACATCAAGACACCCAAAACACAGTATACTGCTAAAGCTCTCTTTATATCCCCCCATAGTGTTAGTTAGTGATGTCTCTTTTTGAGACTGTGCACGGAAAAAGTCTCTAGGCTGGTAGACCATTACTGGTTCATGATGTTCCCTCAGCTGCTGAGGGCTAAGGTAGTATTTCCCTGTCAGAAGGCCTGGTAAGGTTGTAG
>NW_010209148.1:28542-55348 GCF_000695765.1 Mesitornis unicolor
AATGGTGCTGCATACAGAATCCAGCAGTAAACAGCACTTGATCTTCTCTGTTTCCAGTCCTCTAACTTGAACCTCTATACCCTGACCATGGTTGACCAGCAGCACTAGAAGCTCGGCTCCACGATTCATAATCTTTGATCCATTTACCCACAGACGTATGTCAGCATCCCCCTCTGTGCTCTGCTGATGAATCCACCTGCAGAGATTCACCTGCACTTTATGAAAAATTCCACAAGGAAATGGAGTAAGATGTTCCACAGGAACGATTCTAACACCACCATAAATCAGCACCTCATCCTCCTCATCTGTCCAAGACCTGTGGAGATTGTCAGTCTTTATGAGAGCAGGAATATCCACCATTGCTCCACTGCTAAGGTCTCTTGCACAAATATCCATGGCATCCAAAATCTGTATCAGTTCTTCCACATCACTGTCTGCCACCAGACGCTGGACGTCCTCTATAGTGTACCGACCTCTATAGTGATGGAGGGCTTTTGGGTTCTCCACTGACAGGATTTTTCCAAGGACATTTGAACAGAGCCAGCGAGGATCCAGAAGCACAACATCTTGGACAGTTTCACTCTGCATAATGTTAATCTGTTTACAAATATGAAAGTTACCATTTACATCTTATGAAGTACCATATGATGCTCCACATTCTGTCCTTCCTAATTTTCTGACCCTATCATTTAATTAACAGTGCTGACAGGAGAAAAACAAACACTGCACTTTAATTTCTTTCAAGTTTTGAGAACAAAGAGCAGATCTTGTTCTTGATTTCCACTGGTAATGAAGGCATTAAAGCCCAATGGCTGTAAAGCCTAGACATGCCCTGCAAGCTATTTATGCAAAGGTGTTATGCTACAATTCAATTTCTAATGTACACACACATATTTCCCATATGCAGTGAACACATTAGGCACTACATTCTTTAAGATGACTGCATACTTATCCTTTCTGGATATTTTATATTCTTACAACTATAGCAATAAACTGTAATTCTTCCTGTCTCAAAGAAATAATGTTGAATGAAATAGGAGCCACAAGACAGTAACAATATCAAAAAGCATTATTAACCAGTCTCTACTTCTTATGATGTCTTAAGAGGGGAAGAGGAAAAAACCAAACTACAGACATTTGCTTAGATCTCATTAAGCAATATTCTACCAGAGCAGTACCTTGTTAATAAAGAGGTGTAATTTAGATAAAACCACACTTACTTCTCCTATGCTATGCAACTGCTGTGCAATATGTCGCAGATCATCTTCACTTGCTAGGGGATTAAGCTGTTCCTGTATGTCATAAACAAACTGCTGCAAGGACATCAGCTGGTTGGGTCCATTCATTTTTCTCCACGAAGGCAACGTGGAGATTATTTTTTCACACAGATGAATCATAGGCGGGCAAGTCTTACAAAAGCACAGAAAACATCCATTTGTAATTCTACTTCACTGAGAGTAACAGTACTATTGTGTTTTGTTTTGAATGGAGGTTATGAGGTCTAATGCATCCATGACATACATTCACATCTAAAGAGTTCCCCTTGTGCAGGACCCTTACTCTTCCATCTGGCATTCACTTGCCCTAAGATCTACCTTTTCTTACTAAAGTGAGTCCCAGAAACAAGTTTTTTGCTGAAATAAGCAAACTTTCCAAACATCACCATGATTACAAAGGGAAATCTTAACATGTGGAACAAAGTTTGATTTACATAGTCTTGCCTTGTCAAATGCACTGGCCACCTGAAACGGTGACTTCAAAATGTATTAATTGCCTTCATGCACTTGGAAGTTAATCTTTACTTCAGAAACTGTCAACATTTAATTAAAATCTGTAGGCATCGATATCTCTACAGGACCAATTTACTTCAACAGGTGAGATAGCAGGGTACCAGATAAGAAGCAAAGATGGTCCTTTTATCTACTGATTGTCCTGGACGTCACCGATACCTTCTTCATCCTACACTCTCAAGCCACCACATGCACTTCTTACACAGCAAAGCCCTCCAGATCCCAAGCTAGTGACCACAGCTACAATAAAATTTTGTCAGAGAGAAAAGCTTATTAAATCAGGAGACCATTTGGGACATAAAATAAGCTGAATTTTGCACAAAACCAAACTTTTTCCTCGATCTACACAATGAACTCAGTAATACATTCACTTTTAATTAATGTTTTAAAAAATATCTATCAGAAGTAGCTGCAGAAAGTCTTGTTGGTGCATCACACAAGAGGGCCTTTGGTGTGACTATATTTAAATCCACTTAGCACAGGCTATGTAACAACTTGACTTGGTCAGTATGGAAGTCTCTGTGGATTCATGATGATAACATCAAACCATGGCTATTATACCTTCAGTTTCATATACAGATGCCTAGACACACATATACAAGTCTAAGCCCATACTTGTCAGTAAAAAACTGTAATAAAAAGTTAATGAATATTCAGTTCACACATCTATATTGGGAATTTTCTAACAGTTGAGGAAATTGTTCTACTCTGGTGGTTTTTCTTATGAAAAACTTATTTGCCTGAAATATATTCTGTTTCTCTGTAATACTATGCTGATGAAAAATAAGATTTAAAAAAAAAAAGGGTCGATGCTGGAATTCAATCATTGTTAATTTAAAATACGAAACTGTAACTTTGAACTGAAAATCTCTAATAATTTCTTTTCAAGAGAGATCATTTTGGTAACCTGCACAAAACACCTACAATTTTCAAAAAGCTGACTGCATCTTCGATGTCAGGAGTTTATCACCAAGTCTGTCAGGCATACTGCTAAAAAATTGGAATGGCACTTGTTTCTTTAAGTTCCATAATGTAGATACTAAGTTTTCAGTAAGTTATTACACAGTATTTTCCCATTTTGGCTGGACATTACTTACAGAAATTATCTGGCTTCTTATTTCTTGCAAGTGATTTCGAAGAAGCTTCATATCTTTAGACCCAGATGCTCCAGCATCCAAGACAAATAACTTGTCTGAAATCTGAAGATCATTTCCAAATCTAAAAGAGTAAAAGTAAGCAATTATTTACTTAGTACCAAATCCAGTTTTATTTCTTAATCCTGTTGTACTTCAGTCTTAAATTACTCGAGGGTTATTTTTCCTCAGGGGATTACAAAATAGCTTAAGTACTCATTATGCTAAGATATTTTATGAGCACAGACAGTATAGCTGCTCCACAATTTTCCTGAAAATAAACGGAGATATTGAGAAAAAACTTCTATTTCTTACAGAAGAAGGCTGAAGATGGGTACAAAAATTACAGCTGCATCACAGGACTTGTAATTACAAAACAAAACATTTTACTAGATAAGGAATAGCAGGAATTAATTATTTTTAAGGTTTTCATATTCATCGTTTTCTTTTTTCACACTTTAAATGGTTCACTTTTCATTGCTATTGACACCAGCTCCCTTTCTCACTTCTGACTTTTCCATCTCATATACTTGTTCTCCTAGCTCTGGACTGATTTGCATTTAAAAGGAGTCCAACGCTGAAGAATACACACAGGTATTTTCTGCTGGTTTATTTCAATTAAGATACTGCCTTGCCACTACTGTGCTGGAATTCCTACATCTGCTTCTTGTACAGTCCAGACAAGTGCCTGTACTCACAGGTATGGATGGTTCCTCATATACCACTTACATGTTCACTGTGAGTATAAAGTATTGTTACTTTATACAATAGTATACTCGTGAAAGATTTCCTATTAGCACATACAATTAGTATGCTCTCCAGACATTTGCTTAAGTTAGAAGTTTCCCTAATGTCTAGGTACCTCTTGATTGACCTTGTCACCTGCGTGACTCCACAATGTCCAGCTCTTCACAAACTGTGTAGGGAGCACCTCCAGGCCTGGTTTGAGTCTTTTCCCTACCCATCCTAAATCAATTCAGAGCAAAGGGTGGCTCTCCTGTAAAGTTTCCTCTTTTGCACTCTGAGCTCATAGCTGAGAACTGCCCACTTTTCTGAGACTGGTGCAAAACCTGAGCACCAAGATGTTATACAGATGGCTGATACGGGCCTTTGGATGTATCACAGTGTTTACAGGGTGAGACCTCCCAAGTTCAATTTTGCATCACTTGGCTTATTTCTAGCTCACTCACTGTAATATTGGTAAATGTTTCAATTTTTGCACAATATAAGCTTCAAAATATCATAAAGTTCAAGCCACACAAAAAGCTTTTATGTATTCCTATGCATTTTAGTAATTTTTCTTTCCAACTGACATGTTTAAACACTACGTATATACTCCCCACTTACCTGTTCCTGATTTCTTTCAACAGTGACATGTCTTTGTCATACCAAAACTCTGCCCCAACGGGCCGAGGAAGATTCACTATGTCAGCATGTGTGGCCACCAAAACAACACGCAGGGGACTTTTCAGCTTTCCGCCAAATGCTGGAAGAGAAACAGGAGCACTCCCTCACTATGAGACATGCCTAGGGAGATAGCTGTCTTACTGAGCCAGGAAAGAAGCAATTTGTCTTATATTCTTCATATCAATGACATTTTGCAGTGGATTTACGAACTCTAACCACAGCCATACTGTGCTTACACCACTGGTGCTTTGGCTGTTAGCTGCCTATATGATTATCTATATAGTGTCCAGTTTTAATAGCTAGACTCTTTGAGTAACAACAAATACATTTACCATTTTAACAAAAACATTACTCAGTAACACTAATTATATATCTATTAACTACAAACTATGATAGTGTGAGGAAAAATAATTAAAAATAACAGCTTCTTGAAAGAGTTTCTCATAATCTTTGGATGGTCCTTAATACTACAGGTGCAGAGTAGAGGATTATAAGCAGAACACAAAATGTCTACAACATTCATACATTGGTATGAATATTATTTCACAGTACTTACACAATGACCTCTCACTTAGGTGAGAGTTAAGTAGGAAAGCCTGGCAGAAACCATGAAAAAGAATGAGAAAGAAAGAAAGATACAAATGGCATGAATGAGGTGACAGCACGGAACAGAGTTTTCAACATTTTCTCAAACTGATCTTCCAGAAAAGAGGAGACATAATTAGACTGTTTTTAAAAAAAGACAGTACATCCAATACTGCTGTCTTAGTCTGAAAAAACTTCACATGAGAGAAACATGCTTACATCACTGCTTAGTTTTCATCTACTAAAAGCTACAGAATCTTGATTCATTCATAAAACACCTCATTTTCCCAAATCCCTACATAGCACTTCAAGGTGAGTATTCTGTAATTGTAAATTTTTTTTTGGCAGCTGAAGGACTCAGACAAAGTAACTGAAAAGTAAGTGAAAAAGTTTAAGTTTTATGCTAACATATTACAAGTACATTAGTATGTACAAGTACATATTACTTGAGAGATTTATAATAGTCCAAAAATGTGTAGATATCCAAATGAGCTGACCAGCATAAACACTGATTTAAGCCAAGTATCTAAATAATGCTGATAATCAGATCAGCAAGAAGAAATGATTAACTCAAATTCTAACTTAGTCAAACCAAGAACTAAGTTTCCTCACTAGACTGAGGAGTTGTGAAAAGCTTTCAGCAATTGCAAATTAACTGTATTTTCAGCTTTTATACTTTTCTGCAAATTTCTGAGCTTTTACTTCCAGAAGCAATTTCATGTTAATTTCATGTAATTTCATGGTTAGAGCCAAATGCTCGTACTGTTAACCCTGTGATTTGACCTAAAATGAAAAAATGAAAGAAATGCAGATGCCTCAAGTGAAAACTGAAGGTCTGCCTTGGCTCATTTTCATCATTATCTGGCTAAGATAATGCATACAGAATTGAGCAGAACACAAAAAGAGAGGGGGAAATACTCTTTGCACTATGTAAGTACTTGATATGCTTGGCTGGTGAGTCCCTAGCAGCGTTGTAAGTGTCCATGAGCACCGAGTTAGATCCACTGGATGTAGTAACATTTTGCTTAATAGAACCAGACACATGGCAGAGCTTGGTTCATCCATGAAACTGTCACAGCCTGCAGACCAAGAGCTCAGCTACAAATACAAACAAGCTATATAGTATATATACCTAGACCTAGCCATCTTTTAAGTTAATTTGCCCACCAAGTAACTTTCAGGTTGTTAGAAAGCTTGTATATAAAACAAGTAAACTTACTTAAAATCTGTGCAAAGTCTGAGAATACACGAAGTGAAATTTGCTATAAATACTGGTTTCTGTATACCTTGATGCACCAAAAGGTTAACACATTTGAAGTCCAAATACAGCTCTAGTTAAACATGTTAAAGTTGCATGTACTGAGAGGTAATGCCACTCCACAATGTCATTCTTACTGACAATGCTAATTTATGCTGGAAACACTGCTGATTCGGTCTAGACATAAGCCGAATTTAAGCAATGCATCTAGAACTGGTTTAAAATGGTTCCAACCCTTTAAAACCCTCTTTCATGTGGCTTATTGGACATAAAACTTCATCTGCCACTTACAGATGTAAATCGCAGTGCCACAAGAGGCTGCACTGTACCTCATGACCATTTGTAGTTGGACTAAGTGTGTATAACTCTTCAGACTTGCTCCACAGATAAAATTCCCTCTCTAAGAAACCTTGTGTAAAGTTTTTTTGAATACATGGGGATGAAGACACATAACAGCACTCAATACAGAGGACATATGAAGTTGCAGAGAAACACAGGCAGCTTTATCCTACAATCCACTAATATTTCATCAACAGGCAAAAGAGCATACCTATTGGCTCCTCAACTGGGACTAATGATTTCAGGAAACTAAGCCAAAAGGTCACTTGGTTTAACTGTATTTCATAAGGCTCCTCAAGACTAAAAAGCACTATGTGAATTGCAGTGGGATCATTTGCAGCAAAATAATCGTAACAGCAGAAATACACAGGATTCCCAGAGAAATCCCAGATGCTGAAATCACCAACTCCTGAAAAACAGAGAAACAGATATCACATTTTGTCAGTAAGCACGAAGCATCTTTCTGCCATGGAAAGACAAACAAAAGTTAATCTGATTTAAACTTCCACAAAGATAAACCGTGGGCACGTAAGACAGCAAGGCTGCAAACACAATCATGAACAAAGGGAAGGGGTTTCAGTCAGCCTCAGAGGCTGAGAAGTTGGGTCCTCGCGATCTGTTCCTCTCTCACATTCACTTCTCCAGGATGTTCAGCTGGATGACACATGAAAGCACCTGCGTGTTGAACACATGCAGCCTTACACATTACATTGGGCTTTGCCTTGCACAACAGCAACAGATCTCATAATTCCCTTGAAAAACAAGAATTAAAGGCTCCCATTCTTTTCCTGCTCACCCCCAAAAGCTCAACACTTTCATTAATTTTTTCTTCTTAACATGCCACCACTGGTACTAAAACCAGCTGAAGGACATTGTCAAAGAAGCCACTTTGCTTTACAGAACTGTCCTATACACATCATGTTGTTAAGTCAGGACTGAAGAATCACCATCTTAAGGATCCCAGCAGCACCGTTCTGCCATCTCCTTCAGCTTCAGGTGAGAAAATTGTTGCACTGTATAGCACTTCCCAGACACACCATCCAATTACGGTGAAAAACAGAATGTTAGGAGTTGGAAGGGAACTCAAAAGATCATCCAGTCCAACCCCCCTGCCAGAGCAGGATCACCTAGACTAGGTCACACAGGAACGTGTCCAGGTGGGTTTTGAATGTCTCCAGAGAAGGAGACTCCAAACCTCTCTGGGCAGCCTGGTCCAGTGCTCTGTCACCCTCACAGTAAAAAAGTTTTTCCTCATGTTCGGATTGAACCTCCTATGCTCCAGCTTGCTCCCATTGCCCCTTGTCCTGTCATTGGACATCACAGAGAAGAGCCTGACTCCTTCCTCCTGACACTCGCCCTTTACAAATTGATAAGCATTAATGAGGTCACCCCTCAGTCTCCTCTTCTCCAAGCTAAAGAGACCCAGCTCCCTCAGAAGTCTGCTGCAGTTGTATTACCACTATTTAAATAAATGCTGATTAAGATGCACCTCAAATTTCTAGAAGAAGCCAGAAACCTCAAATCTGCTGTTAAGAGTACAGATATTCAGAGTCCATCCATGTGCACACTTTCATTTTATACCAAGACAACACAGAGAAAGAAAAGAAACCCCTTCTGACAGTCTGTTGCACATCTCTACTTCAGTGCAGAATTTGACTTGGTTTCAAACTACACTGAAAGAGGAAATTAGCCTGGATAATGAAAAAGCTTTCGCTACATGGCAAACTCCTCAGCATCTAGTACAAATGTTTTGTCACTGCAAGTGTTAGTGTGCATGTAATGCATTAATAAATAGGTTTCTCTTTCCAAAAGAAGATCTTTATTTATCCTTACTCAGCCTCAAAATTGCAGCTGCTGAGGCATGCAACATTTTCCTTATGAAAAGAGATCCTACTGGGAGAGATCTTACCACCTATAGAACTATTAGTTTATGCACCATTTATATGGTCTTCACAGTCAAAAACCATATATGTACTTATGACAGCTTTTCTGACTGACCCCTCTTATTGCTAACTGGTTTCAACTGCAGAGCAGTTAGCTTCCTTTTAAAACAAAAGAAACCAGAAGCCACACTCAGAACATTGGTGAGCTCCAGGGCTTACCAACCATGCTCCAGTCCCATCACATGGCAGAATGGTCAGTCCTTCATATAGCTGGGAACCACTACATGGTGGGTCTATGGTACCAGATTAGATCTGATAAAATCCCCCAAAGACATACAGTATAGGTGAAAGAGCCTTTGTGCTGGTCAGCCAACCCACTCCTGTTATAACCAAACCCCTCCTTCCTCCTGCCCCCTTTATTCACCTCAAAAACATTTCTACATGGTACTATAAGGATCTGACACAAGTGATTACTATGTGTATTACAGGTAGAGATCTCCACGTGGATTTATTTTCTGCTTAAACAAACCAAACCCCACCAGAGTTGGATTCTCAACCACAGTCACTAACCACATAAAGCCAGATTTATTCTTTTTTTTCAATTTTATTTTTAAAAAACGAGCAACATGGCATCAATCGCCCCACAGCATTAAGGCATGTCAGTTTGGGGGGCTCTGCTTACCATGCAAGTAGGCATTCTGGATGTCAATGGCCTTGGTGGACTGGTCATCAGCAGAGAAGTGAGAGTGATGAGCAGGGGAAACGAGAGCTTCTAACACTCCTTTGGTCAGGCCCGGCTCAAACATCATACTGCGGCTCCTCACGCTGACATTCTCACAGCCAGGATAAAGATTTGTAATGCTTACTGAAACTGGGTCAGGGAAAGGAAAATGAGATTACAAACCATGTGAAAATCACAACCAGATCACTTCAAAATAAGTATGCAAGGCACAAAAGCTGATTAAAATAAATGTTCTCCTCTTCAAAGAAAGGAGATGACTACCAAGCTGTGAGCATACACAACTACATCCTTACTCTGAATGACGAAAAGGAAAATATTAGAATTATCTCATATAGCACTTACTGCCCTTTAGCAAACACACCACTGGGTGGGAAGCAAAGAAAACAACTGAATGATTTGGGAATGAAAGGCTGCAATAGTTGAAGTTCTATGTTGCAAAGATATGCTGCTTTTTTGGTGAAGCGCTGCAATTTCAAAGCATGATCTATTTTTACTGGCATGGAAATGCTACATATTCATATAGTTGACTCCTGTAAGTAAGGATAAAAATATCACTGTGTAACAACTGCTTCTGGAGAGGTGGGGGAGAAAAGCAGGCCCTTAACTAGAATTATTTTACTAATAAGCAATTTTTTTAGTTCATGCTTAGTTCAGATTCCCTAGGAGTAAATTAGAAACAAAAGGGCTTCTTAACTGACTTGCACCATCTAGTGGAGGAAGTTAAGATTTCTTTCCTCCACTAGATGCTGAGTTCTAATATTTAGGTTTTAATACAGAAAGAAACTATCTGTTGGGTGTAGTACTTTCATGTTTGATCTTCTAGCGTACTATTTAAATTTTCAGGCTCCTGAAAATGAATACATGGTGCATTCACACACTTATTTTTACAGAGTTTAAAGAAACCTAAACACATGATCAAGTATAGGCCAAACTGTGCTGGTTTAAATGTTTCTGATTATATCACTCAATGTGTAACATTATTCATATGTTATATAATGATTTTCATCCAGAAATATGACAGACATTGAAACAAACAAAAAACAAAACCCTGAACATTGAAACAACAGCATAGTAGCTTGCTTTGTGTAGAACAGCACAAGTATCAAGTGTGTGTAGCACTGTGAAACTTTCTGGCTTTGTATCTGGGTAAGCTATTTTCAAGTGCATGCTTTAAAATCACTATTAACTCTATAATGATTTGCCAATGTGAGTGGAAGGCTTGTCTGATTTTATGATGGTGTGAGCATATAACAGCTATCCTCTGGTTCTGATACCAACCAACATAAAAAACAACTGTTTTCAATCAAAACCCTCCTGCACTGCCTCCAGGAACTGATATTCCTTGAATGACTTATGTCCCTGTGCATGACACAGAACATTAAGAGAAATAAATCAATTAATTTAATCAATCTTTTATTCACAGATGTGAGCCCCTTGTGTTAAGTAGACAGCAAATGCAATAAAAATCTCTGTGCCAGGTATCTGGTCTTGTTAAGCCAATCAGTAAGTACTTTATACAGCTTCCTCAGGTGACTAGGGAGGAAGTAGAGATGAAATCTATTACTAGCACTGTTCTAACATTACTTAAAAATGATGAATGAAATGTAAACCTGCAAGTATTATCCAGAGGTTTCTAAAGAAGATGCAACCCTGAATGAATCCATCTAAAGCTTATGTAGTAAGACCACTTCTAAACATCAATTTAAACCTGAGGTCCTCAAAATGCCCAAAATTGGGTTGTATACATTGCACAGCCTCTCTGATAGAAAAGGGACGTGGACAAATTGTTCCCTAGCCTTTCCAGTGTCCTCCTGCCACAGCTGTGGGTTCTTCCAAAGACTGGCACCTGCTGAAGTGTAAACCTTGTGAATTTCTCCACATCCTGCAGCTCTTCCCACTTCACACAGGCCAACTGGTGCTACATGGGAAAATTTTCCCTATTATTTTCACATACTGATTTAAGCTTAGAAAACCTTAATTTTTACATTGTTTGTTGACAATTTTAGACACCTCTAACTGGCCTAATCCATTCCTGTACCTTACAGCAAAGCACTCCAAGGCATCAAGAGGAAGTTCAGAATCCTCTGTTATTACTTGAAGATCACAAAAATATGCAGCAACTGTTTCAATATTGAAGCTATGCAAACAAGAAGGCTGACAAAACAATCCTCAAAACCACAACAGTGGAATGTGGTCACAGCACTGGCACTTGCAGCCTAGGGCTTTTTGTGAAAAATAAACACCAGTGTTCCTAAGTCCCACCCTCCACTCTCCAAGTCCGCTTAGCAGAATGTGAGTACACAAAACCTCAGCTACTCCTGCACCCTCCACACTCGCTGCTCTTCTTCGCTCTTACTTCAGGTATGAGTGTGTGCACAGAGAACTCAATCCCTGCTCCACTTTGCTTTGGTGTTTTACATGCGTAGCCTGTCCTGTCTTTTGCAGTGCAAAAAACAGCTCTTCCCTAGGAGCTACACAGACTAAAAGGAAAATGTTTTCTGGTTCAAATGTCACAGCTTCAAAGTCATACCTGGAGGTTTGGAAGACAAAGGAGATGGGGGAAATCTGGTTGAGTTTGTGGAGGAGAGTCTAGGCCTACGTCTTCGGAAGAAGCTTCGTATCAGGCCACACTTGAGAGACTCCACAAGGGTGGTTTTCCCAGCACCAGAGTGTCCAAACAGTTTCAGTTTGATTCGGGGCTGCGGATTCTGCGTGCGCCGCAGCTGTTGGATAAAAAGCCCCCGGTGCGTATCCTAAAATTCAACATAAAGAAGAAATCAGAAATTTCTGTCTCCCAACAAACTGCAAACACAAGGTTTACAATAAACTTTCTTGCAAAGTTGGTGTTCATCTGGATCAGCTCCTCCATCTGCTTCACCACACAAGTGATCAGTTAAATGGCATGGACAGGCAGACAAAGCACAGCTGACTGCTTGCTCTCAAGAGCTACCTTGAGTCTTCATGAAAATCACACGACTTCAGGCACAACATCAGTGAATGGGATCACTTTGGCCTCTGATGGAGAGGGTAAAGGAGGAAAAACCAAGCCTCTTTCAGTACTCATTCACCTTACCTGTGAGACTCAGTAGCATAACCAACATCCATAATCTTATACAATATACTTGTAGGATTGAAGTATTTTGCAGTGACAGCTACCACCTGAGCAATCCTGTACTCAATGTACATTTCCCCTCTTCATCAACTTTTTCTGTATTCCTCATATCTGGGAGAATTCTCTTCTTCACTCTCCCTCTTCCCATCACTCAGTTCTCTGTTTATTTCAGTCCTTTGCAAGGTAAACATTGCTTTCCCAGACCAATCCTATCTCTCATTTTCCTACACTTATTCTTCTTTACCTTAAAAGACCTCTTGCATAGCATTCACCCTCCCATTTTTCTACTCCTCCACTGCAAATGTACATCCTCCATGCTGGTTTCCCTCTTTACTACAATTCCTCTGCAGATCTGTCTCCCTGCTTAATTCTCCTTTCACTGTTTGCCCTGTGTCTGCATTCACTGTGTCTTTCACAGCTGCAATCTCATCCTCCTACACAGGCCTTCCTGAGACCCAATCACATCTACACTTCGAGCTCCCCCATTCTGTATCTTGTCTAGTAGCATCTGAAGAATACTCCTGTTCCTGCCGAAGACAAGAGTCAGAAAGGAACGAACCAAATCTGTCTTTTCTCTTTGCCCAGCATGAGGCAAGCAGACATGGATGCTCTATTTCCCCATACAAGCTGAGCTTCAGAAATCAACTCAACAAGGGGATAAAGTGCAGGACAGCAAACTGTCAAGACGTTCTCACCATAGACGTTTTAAGGAAAGAGAAGTAGCAGAAAGGCAGGAAGGAAAAGGAACTTGCTTAATCCTCCCTTCCTTCATTCCTCCATTTGGAGCTCTCTTTGCAAAGAGCGAGGCTTTGTTGTTCTGCGTCAGTACGGAGTTAACATGCAGAATGAGTCACTAAATGAGCACCTACAGCCCCCCAAATTATAAGCACACAGCAATTGAAAAAAAAAAACCAGACAGACATAGTAGCGCATATAATTTAGTTCATTCCTCACTAACAGATATTTATTAAATAAGTTAGCCACTACGCAAATACTGCGCTCCCTCATGCCTGATACTGAATCCTCTGCAAGAATCAGGGTGACAGTAGGTTCTTCATGTGTGTGCTATTAGGGACAAAACCCTCCACAGGCACTGAAAATAAAGCAACTGTCAGGTACACTTTGTAGTAGTTGATATTGACAACTTTGAACACTACTAGAATATTTTCAGTGATTTGATGTAATTTATTACTTCCAATTGATCAGATTCTCTGTTGCAAAGTATACTCTGATAGAGTATATGACTATCATCCATTTTCACCATATATATATATAGGCAAGGCTTCAAAAATTAAGTATATTCTGCCATCAAGAAAAGAGTTACAGCTACTAACATCTCTTTCAGAAGATATCTGTCTGAGTTTCTCCCTTTTGTTATACATCAACCTGTGTTAGTTCCATATTTACATCATGACTAGAACACAAATTTATCCACCTGCATGCAGACACAGGCAAGAGCTTGGTGCAGGAATGTGATTAGGCAAAACAGATCCTGTCATGACAAGTACTTACAAAGGCTACCATTGCAAAGGAAGCTTGAACTTTGGCACTTTCTGAATCTTCACTGAAACATTTTACATCCTAGTAAGTACGTATGTACTGGAAGGACTAAAGGATATGATTCTACTACCACCTTTGCAATGCCTGCCACAGACTATTGTCTATTGCTGCTCTGAAATGGTGATTTATTTCAGTTTTGCACAGATAACAGCATAATTAAAACACGATTGTTTTAATTGGTCTGGCTCTTGCCTGTGATCTCCAGGCAAGTGGTTCCTGAACCTCCATGACATGAGTGATGCTGCCCATCCAGAATAATCAATGCATTTCAGATGTGTCAGACTTACTGCCTTACGACAAACCCAGACCAGCTTTGTGTTCTAGTTGTCAGGGGATTTGGAGGTACTGAAATTGCAGAATTAAACGAAGGCATTGAGAACTCATGTAACTATTCCATAAGGTATTAAGAGTTTCCAGAAGGGCCACAAACCCCTCATACATCATAACCCTAATCTAACAAGAAGGGTGATGGTGGGGAAATAAGTCCTCTTGTGGGATGTGCTAATTTTTAATAGTTTCTTTTCCAATTTCTTCTAAACACCTTAGATACTTTGCTGGCACTGTCAGAGACAGGATTAAGAGAGATCAGTGATGCTGACTAGCTTAGCCATTTTTGTTAATATGTATATACTAGCTTTAACTGAGGGCACAATTTCAAATTAAAAATATGAAGGGAAAAGGAGAGAGAAATCATTCCAGCAAGGATTTTTGCAACAGCTTTTTAGAATGGCTGTGATAAATATCATATGGTTTCCCATGGTTAAATTTTTCTTGGTACCTTAAAAACATGAAGAAATCAGTTAAAAATAATGCATCCCCAACCTTTTTAAGTCTTGCAAGCAGACTGGCTACATGTTCATGCTGCTCTGCTCTGGCGAGATCTTCTGCTGTTTTCCCATCCTGTTAAAACACAAATTATTAGCAAGAGTTCCTTCCCTTTGCTCACAATAAAAAAAATCAGATGTATCATAGCTCAGCTGCTCAAGGCAGTAACAGAAATGCTGTCAGATGAAATGAAAGAGAAAGCAGAAAAAAAACTCCAAAACAACCAACAACCAGTAACGGATCAACCCCTACCAGAATCCCTGTTTTTTTAAATTGTAAAAAAAAAAAAAGTGGTGCTACACAGAACAATGACATTTCTTTTACAAATTGGCATCTGGATGTGACTGTAAAAAGATACTTTGACTTCAGAGCCTGAAAGTGATGTCAATACTCCCCATATGAATTCCTCTTCTCATCAGTTAGAGGATGGTAATGATTTCTAGATATCACATATTGAACAGGTGTAAAAGTTCAAACAATTCACAAAGCAGGGACACATAAGCATATTCATGCACATGAATGGCAGGTGAATTTTGTTTTCTAATGGATAAAGAATGACAGTGACATACAAGTCACTGTACGCTTCCAGAAAGCAAAAACATAATTGTGAGTGATGTGGTTTAAACTACATCACCAAATTCAAAAGAAGACCCAAAGCTGCCTTCAGTATTCTGGTCTTGCCATTTAATTACTCATGTTTCACAGGTCAGCAGTTTAATATTAAATAGGCTGAAAGAAAATTTGCTCACTACTTTCACTCTTGCAACTCCATTAATGCTACTGTATTGTTTTAAATCTGGTATACCTGTTTGGTAACAGATAACTGATTTATGAGCACTTTGTTTCTTTCACTCTCTCACATAAGAGCTTTCAATTTTTAAGAAGTAATATTGGAAAACTAAGGTCTCTTCCATGGGTTTCTATCTTTGATTTTACTGTTTTTTTCAAGTGAAACCTGCATTGTTTTAAGTAGTTCCTGAGGTTACTGTGATTATTATCTCTACATATGAAGTAAGTATCTTTGACAACTGAGTGTCCACACTGAGAAACCATTTTCAGGTTTCCATAAAAGTTATTATGCGCTTCAGAACTTCAAATAATTCAGACAGAACAGAAACAGAACACTAGCAAGAATCAGCCAAACCTGCAGTTAATGGCGTGAACTGACTAAATTTGAACCAATACATAACCCTTAAACTCCTTCTACAGTCGACATGTAATTGCAACTTTAGTAAAGACACACCTGAATGCATTTTTAAAAATTAATTTTCCTTAGAGAAGATTTATCAGAGGGGAAGCATCTCTCTCTGTGCTGACTTTAACCTCTAAATCCCAGTTAATCCTGAGTGCCTGCTGTATGGGAGGAGGAGCAGTTCAGTGGCTAGGCAGCTAGCCTGCCATCAGCAGAACTGCTTCAATACTTCCAGTGCTTCCTGAGCTTCCAGTCTTGGGCACATCCAGGAGAAACCAAAACCTTCAAACAAAGGGGAAACGAGCCCGTTCCTTCAAATCCCTGTGGTCATAGGATGCAACTTTCACCAACCTAAAGTGTGAACTTTACATGGATCTCCAAATCTTTGGCCTTCTCTTAAATCCAAAGCAGGACTGCTACAGTCTGGTCCTGTACTTTTCCAGGGTGCAGTATGTTCCTCTTTCAACATAAGGCTGGAGATGACCTGGCAAACTCTAGCACCAAGCATGTATGCAGCAACAGAGCCCTGCATGTGCACCATCTCTTTGAAAGAGAGCAGGTCCCACACCACTCAGTGGGTACACCACAGACTCCCTTGCATGGCTTGGGTAACTTCACATGCTTGCTTGCTGTGTCTCATTGCTCCATGCAGGTTTGTCCTGGCTTCAAGTCTTGCTTTGGCTAAACAGTTGTACTCCAATACATTGTTTGTTTAGCTAAGTCACAGCTATTTGGGTACAAACACAAAGGAAATAATCATCCGATGAGTATTTGGCAAGGAATGTGGATGGTAGTGGCTCAGCTAGAGCCTGATCAGTGAGCACAGTTATAATGGGATGGAGGTGATTGGTCCCAAAACTGGAAAAACAGCAACAGGAACAGTTCAAGCTGCTAGAAGTCTAAGCAGATATGTGCACAGAGCAAGCCTACCTGTAACTATCATGGCACTGTCATGACAAAGAGCTGCCTTTCTTCCTAACAGCTTCCTGAGCTCAAGATCAGCTGTCTGATGCAGCTGTCTGGTTTTGGTTCAGACTGCTCTGAAGGAAGAAGAACTGGGCTTTCATGCTACTTTGCTCAGGCATTGCTCTTAGGCTGAGGCTTTTGCACTTGGTCCTTCACCTGAGCAACATCACAGCTGTATGCCTGCCTGTAGCCATGTATTCCACTGACTTGGCCCCTGATGGCTAGGTTTGACCTTGAACCTGTCTCTGCACTATAGACTTACCATGGTCACCATGACAGAGAGAACTGTAACACTTCTAAAGAAAATTATAGCTTGGGGCTAACACAGCTTGGGGGAATAATGCTTAAGAGTTAACAGGATAGCAAATATTTAGCTGATGCAATATATCTTAGGTCACTTAGGTCAAGTGAGGTAGGCTACAGACAGTTCCTGATAAGGCCAAGGATGTCCTGCTTGAAGTGCCTTACAGCTTCTGATAACAAGAACATTGCAGTCGGCTTTTGGAGAAACATCAAGGGTCCAGGGAGCATGCACAAGGAACAAAGGTGGAGAGCTCAGTAAGGAAAAGGACTCCCCAGGGCCCTGGCCCACGACCACCACATACTGCGTAGGCACGAGCAGACTTCTCGGAAAAAGACTGCCTTTTTGGGGAAATACTATGAATATGCATAGGCGTTTCTGCATAGTAATGAATATGCAACACTTTACTGTATAAAAGTTAAGACAAGCTGCCACAGAAGGCATACACAAATTCGGAGGACAAGATTCCCCCGTGTGCCAAGCGTGCTTAATAAACATACCTACTTTACAACCTTACAGGTTGTGGAGTCTTCTTTCCGCGGGTCAACCAAGCACAGTTCCTGACCTTGACGTAACCTCAGACCTGGACTGTTGTTATGAGTTTGTCTGGTGACACAGACTCTTGGCTGAAGCTGGTTGCCATCACTGGGCCTGCTCTGCCTGCCTTGCTTGGGTTCTGTGAGACTGAGCCCTTGCTGGTGAGGACACTGTCCCTGCTTGCTGTGTTGTTTACTCCTGGCTTCTAGCTCACCTTCCCTTACGGAGCAATGCCTTAGCAAGGGCACTGCCTGACAAGCATGACTTTTAAGGTCCATGGTCATAAGTCACAGAGTGAACAAAACAGGCGGAAAGGCCCGTGGAGTAGGTGAAGGATACTTCAGAGCTGTGGCAACAAGCACCAAGTACAGCAAAAATAAATCTAGGCCAAATTTACCCAAAAAAAGCATTTTGAGACATTTACATTGATAGATGCTAGCAGTTCAGTTCACCTGTCTGTTAAAAATTCGAACTCAGATCTGGAAGCCCAATGTATTAATGTAATAGGTGGAAAAAGCATTTGCTTCCATGAAAAAGGAATCAACAGAACAAAGCTCCCATTTTTGTCCAAAACTGTGAACAAGATGAGGCTGTTTAATTCTCTGGATGTCCACTGCAGGATGAACTGTACAGGAAAAGATACATAGGCAAGCAAAATAGCAAATGGGTTTCAGTAAGTTATTTTCCTACTCAAGCTTTCTTGAAAAGGACAGGGTATCTATCTATACACTGGAATAGCAATGCGTAAGCAAAGCTGGCATCTGAAAAGGGCTTGGTTACAGGATACACGATATCATATTTTACACCTGGTGGTAATATTTCATCACAATTGCTGACTTGCTCCTTTGTTGCAAATCAGACAGCTATGCCTGCAAGAGCTAGTCCTGAGTTTGACTGGATATTTGCAAGCATCATTTAAAAGGTTTTAAGCCATCTGACAATTTTAAACTTGGTACAATTTTAGAAACTTCCATGAGGAGAAGCCAAGAACATATGGCTAGCCAGAATGTGAGGACAAAGAAATTTTTTTGGGATATTCAAACATTGGAAATGATTGTATACTACAGAAGTGTAAGGTTTTCTAAGGTCACTTAACAATACTCATGCAATCAAATTCAAAATCAAACCCAATGTAAAATGGGCTTTAACTTGGGGAAGAGGCAGGGAAATCATGCTGAAGCCCTGTTACTTAACAGTGCTGAGAAAGTTAACTCCTAAGAAATGGCATTCTGGGAGGAGAAAAAGGTAATTAATCGTACTGCACTGGCTTGGAAAAAGCTGTTAATAAGGCTTTTCAGAACAGTTTAATATCCACCTAGCAAAATAATGCAAAACTGAAATGCTATTAGAATCACCACGTGCACTTTCTTCCCCTTCCCTCTGCTGGAATAATGGACAGTTATATATACTCAGTCTTTTTCTCACACCAGATTTAGTATCAGCAAGTTTTACTTTGTTTTCTCCTTCAAACTGATCTGAACTAAAGAGACAAAATGTACTTTTATATTGGAAGAACAGGGTCGACACAGTCAATTATATCAATACAGCCATCGTAACATGAATGTAGTGACACAGCTCAAGATGTTCACCATCACTTTTTGGCTTCACCTTATCTCTACAATACATAGTACTGAAAATACAGATACATAATGGGACACTCACAAAAAAAAAGAAAAAGAAGGGGAAAGGGGAGGGAAAAGGAAGGAAAAGAGGGAGGAAGAGGGAGGGAAAAAGGGGGAGGAAAATAATATGGCAGGAAAGAAAGTGGGGTGAACAAAGATAAAGAAAGGGAGAGTGGGGAAAGGAGGGAAACAAGCGGAAAGGAAGGAAACAAGGGGAAAGGAGGGAAACAAGGGGAAAAAGGAGAGGGAGCAGGAGAAAGGGGAGGGAAGAAATGCTTTTCAAACTGTGGCCATTCAACAGTACCTAACTTTTTTTTTTTTAAATGTCAAAAATATAATTATCTTAGACCACTGTCCACCTGTTCCCCCTCAGATGAATTCATTTCTACTATCACAGATAAAAGAAGCAAGAGGCACAGCAGCATCTCTCAATACTTACAGAGGTTAAAGCTTCTACATTGGCACCAGTAAGACAAAGGAACCGGACAACATCAAGAATGCCATTGTTTGCTGCCAGATGTAGAGGTGTTCTTCCATACTAACACAGAGAAAAAGTGTCATTACATTAGGCAAAGAACTTAATTTCAAATTTTATGACTAATAATAAAACATATTGTATAAATATCAATACTGATACAAAGCAAAGGCCTTGCAAAACCTTTAAGGAAAAAGTACAAAGCAAAAATTGTAAGCAAAAAGCTTAAGCACAATTGCTTAAAGCTCAAATAAAAACAAAGGCTAGACCGACTACTTACAAAATGGTAAACAATTTTATAGGTAAACCGCCCACAACTGTGGAGGAATCCTTTAGAGTTTTTTCACTATATTTGAGAATGCCTTCCCTAACTCCCAGTAAATTTAACTGCATTTTGTTTAATTAAATATGAACCAGTTAAGCAACAGCAAGTCCTTAAACTTTAAAGCTCCGGATTCTATTTCAATCCAAATATTACTGAAGATTACGTATCTGCAGTCTCCCTACTTCCACCCAAAGCAATAAAAGGGATGAATGCAAGAAGTCAGCCTGAAGGAATCCGTGCTTTCAGGGAGAGAGGGAAAGTGCTGTTAAGTATTCTTTCCCCAGTTTTTGCTTTTCCCTCTGAATCTCTTCAGTGACAACAGGTCTTCATGACATCTCCTTCTGGTCTTTCAAGTCCTGAGCTACTATTATAAACATCACTACCACGTATTTTCTACTTATAGCTCCTCTTACTATTACTTTACACATTTTCATGCTTTCAATACTGTTCTCCCTGATTCAACCCTACATTCAGAACCAAACTCACAAATACACTTCACAAAAAGGTATTTGAAGGCAAAGCTGTCTGACAACTGGAAACTGAAAAGATGCCCAGGTGCTTAAAACCCTACACCTCAACTTAAATAAATGCATACTGCACACAGTTTGTGGAAGAAACAAACGGTGCTTTCAATTGGTGTTATGTACCTGTGGGACAATGCCAGCTGTGTAGCCAAGGACAGACTGTCACTATGCTGAGGTACTCCCATTACAGGGCTCAGTGCTGAAGAGGAGCAGTAGAAATAAAAATTCTCTATTTGATAAGACCTAAACTCCCCCTTTCAAATAAGAAACACTCTAAAAATCACCCTGGTATACATGACTCTTAAAAGACTAACAGGACACAAACTTTAACTATAGCTTCTGCAGGCATGATCCCACCCCACTGAGCACCTGAAGATTATTTTTTTTTCCCACAGCACGCTTGCAGCCAGACCACCAATCCTAGCTCAGCATTCTCCATTATGAAAAGAGGTGCTAATCCAACCTGGTGCTGCATTCACTCACCTTCACCAAAATGTGTTCTCAGCTGCAGATCTGGATTTAATTGCCTAGTCAATCAGGTTTAAGCTCAGAGGCAGGACTGGGGAGCTCATTACTGTAAGTTTTTTCACTTGGCAGCTGACAGTTTTAATTATTAAACCCAGGAGTGATTGCACTGGGCAAGCCAAAAGCCCCACAACTATCTTTAGCTGGTTACTACAGAGAAGGTCAGCGCTTCAGTAATAGATGGAAAATATAATTGCCAGAATATGTACTTTTCCAGAAAAACGGAGAAGCTACAATACCTGAATCAAACAATTGAAGATAGCAACATGAAGACTCCTATGTCTCAGGGCAGAGAAAGGCATTCAGAGCTAAATACCAAGCCGTAAGCCCAAGAGCCTGTCAGCACAGTGCAACAGCTGACCTTAACCTATTCAAACTAACCAAAGGAGAATTTCCAGAAACAGCTTACTTTTCTCTGAAACATCTCTAGAAGGAAAGCCAGGCTGTTAAACGTGAAAAGCATCACACTCAGTCATACCATGCACTGCAGGACCAGCACAACAGAAGCACTAGTTGGCAAGGCACTGGTATCCCAAAGTTTAGGGACAGGCTGTTAAATGGTCTCTTTGTAAAGTGCTTCTTAATTCTGAACTGTGTTTTAATTCTGACATTTTCTGTACCCTGCCAGTGACAATTTGTTTTAATAGGTAAATCAAAACTATTATATGAAAAATGTTTGGTTAGGATTTATTTAAATAGATCAACCCCATGCAAAAAAAAAACCCATACACCAGCCAATATGACACTTATTTTTATAACTGGGAACAGAATCTGCAGTTGATTTAAATTCCCTGATAGATGACAGTGCAGATCTTTTAATGTAACTTGGAAGAATTCACTGCAGATTGTTCACAAAACCACATCAGTCTTCAATTCTGTATATAAACTACTGTTACTAAATGACATCAAATCAACACCTGCTTAGACCAGCAGTAATGCATTTCACCTGTTCTTCAGTGCCTAAACATGATCCACACAAAGCAAAGCTGCACAGCTAGGGAAGAAGGTTGGCATATATTTCAACATTAGAGTTGAGTGGCAAAATGCACTGTGATAATTCACTTGGGCTCTTTCTTCATGGATCTTTAATCATCTGCTCAGCTGAAACAAACGTAGGTAAATTTGCAAGGTGAGTCATTTCATGCTTTGCTTTTGGCCACTTAAAAGAGATTAAAAAAAAAAGGAAAAACATTTTTCAAATCAGAGAACTGAAAAAGGTAATTTAATGTAACAGGTGAGCTATTAAACATAATTCTATTTACCTTATTAGTGATATCCAAATTACAACTTGCTTCACAGAGTGCCATCACAATAGGAACATTCCCATCTTTGCAGGCCACATGCAAGGGAGTGTTGCCATGTCTGTCCTGGAAATCTACAAAACATCCTTGACCGATGAGAGTTTTAACTACTTCTATTTGACATCTTCTTACAGCAAGGTGTAGAGCAATATGACCATCCTGAAATCACAAGACAGCTTGTCAGTAAGAGTTAATGATACTAAAAATCAAAGCATTTTGCAGAATCATCGTAATTTCATGTTAACTGGGTGTATCTCCTTGCCTCAAGAACCAGTGTTTTTTATTTTTTATTTTTATTTTGAGGGTGGAGGTAGGGAGATGCAGAGTATCTGTCAGATCAAATCAGTTATGAGATTAAAGCAAATCTGTATTGAGAAATAGAAATGGGCTTTGCAGTGCAATGGATGAAATGCAAATGCACATTCTCTAACAACTTCCGTAGGAGGTGAGTGACCAACTGTACCAGCTGAATACTGTAAACCACTGTAGTGTTTACTGACAGAAGCTAGTGATGCAAAAGTCATGCAATCTGCTTAGTGATCAGTAACATTAGAGACAGAGCTTTTGCTCTCTGTGGGACTACTTAAAGAGATACTGTGACTGGAAAAAACAATTTAATTATTTTAGAAGCAAAGGCATTTTTTCTGAACTTGCTTTAGTAACTATTCAGCAAAAACCATCAGCAATAAAGGTAGTTAAAAGGACAAGCACACCAAAAGTATCAGCAATGAAATGCAAAATTTATTTGTTGGGATTACACCACCAAAGACCAAAAATTATTCTGAATAAAATAAAAATGGAAATTTAGCTTTTTAGAAATTGGTGTGATTTATTCAGCTCACAGGAATCAAAAGACAAACAGTACATTCATCTTTCTTCTCTTAAGTTAACAGTTTGTTGTCAATTACAGAACGCTCTGTTCCAGACATTTTCCAGAATTTCACTCTAAGGTGATAACTGTTAAGGTGATAATGAATCAGCAGAAACGCAACTGGAAAAATAATCAGTGGGCAACTTTAAAGACTACTGCAGTCGTGAACTGCTTAGGAAGCCCATGTCACGGAAACAATGCTGGCTTGCATCATTCAGATGAAGTGATTCAGAGATATGGCCCCGTGACACCTGCGATCTCTGAATGCAATTCCCGACCACAAGCAACACAAACTGACCTTGTCTGTTGCATCAAGGTCAGCCCCATGTTCTGCCAAGCATTCTGCAATATCGTGGTAACCACGAGCAGATGCTGTCAGAAGCGGAGTCTCCCCTTCTTTGTTTTTAATGTTGACATTACAACCTGCTTCACAAAGTGCTTTGGCAACAGAATAGTAGCCGTGCCAAGCAGCACAATGCAGTGGAGTTTCTTCTTCCTGTCAATATGGAAAGTAAAAATAAAAATCAACACAGCTGAACTAAATGCTAGGAGGAACAATTTCTCAGCTTAATTTAGAAAGACAGGAAGATGACATGAAAGAAAAAAGTCTATTAAGTAAGCTCTATAAAAACATGTTGTAATTTCGAATGCTGACATTCTCAAAGCAAGAGTGACATAGTAAGTGATTATGGTAATGCACTAGATTTTCATGATTACCTGTATTCCAAGAGTCCGTATTTCTCACCATATAACTATCAACCGACAACACCGTGCATGTCAGTTTAGATGTTTCCATGCTCCTGAAGCTAACTGTCATGATTGTCTCACTGAAAACTGATGCTCATTCATAAGCAACTTCTACATGCTGTGTGCTGAGGGACTAATCCATTGTTTAAAACAGACTGCTCACCAAGGAGATGCAAATCTCAACAGACTTGCAGTTTGAGGCAGTTCACTCTGTGTACCACATGGATAAAGTACAACCTAATGACTTAGGAGTGTAGGCAGTGACCTGGGTACTTGGAAACCCAAGTCCTTTAAACGTGCATCATGACAAGCCTTTGAAACGATAGGCATTTTGAGTTCAGTTGTGACTGAGGCTCTAACTTGCTTTTTGCTTGAAATCAGGAAGCTTCAAAATATTTACCTTTAATGTCCTTTTATTTCATAACAGTTATGTGGAACATAATTAAGAAAACTTATATGTTTTACAAAAATATGTTATTGAAAGTAGACCACTGGAAAACAATGACAACTAATACCTGCCAAAAAAGCCATTCTATCAAATTCTAAGAAATAGGATATCCTTTCTGTACCTGACAAATATAAATGAGGAGACAATCAATTAGAGGTCTTAGACTATACTCAAGGTTTCTGCAAAAATCTGAGGAAAAAGAAATAATCAAACAGCACATCCTGTAGTCCTTCAGTCTGCTGCTGCTTAAACAATATAAAGGTAGTCCTAGAGGATGCAGCACTTGGTGAGACTTGTAGAACTCCCACACAGGTAATTTGGGTTAAATTGATGTTTTTTTCTATTACACTTTTTCTTTCCTGTTTTCTTACAGTATTTCAGGGCTTGAAAGAAGCCCTCCTGAGCCCTCCTCTCATTTAAAAAAATGAGTGCTTGGCACTTCAGTGAAGTCCCATGACAGCTAAATATAAGCTAAAAAGTCAAGGTAAGAACTAATAAAAAGCTTTAGCTGAACTCACAGAGCTCACACCACCATCCATACCTTTGATGTTGAATTTCTCCATCTTTAATCTTTCATTTTTGTGAGAACCTGTTTTACAGCAGCAGTTGCCTCATCCACACTGATTTTGAACAGTCTTCATATATTAAGAGGTATCAAAACCTCCATAATTCTGTTACTTTTTTTCAAATGCAAACATGCCAGAAGCTGCAAGGCAAGACTAAGAGTTTTGACCACTCATACTAAAGTCTTATTTGTTGAAGAAAGACAGGCACTGTCCATGACTCACCTTGTCTTGAAAATTTGGATTGGATCCGATGCTACAGAGAAACTGAACCACATCCACATGGCCATACCGAGCTGCGACATGGAGAGCGGTCTCCCCAGACTGCAATTACAGAACATGCCAGAGTCATTTCACATAGCACCCCCGGACGTCCACTGCCAAGTACAGCCTGAAAGCCCGTATGCTGCATAGGGTACTGTAACCCAGCAGCACAGCTGTGTCAGCAGAGATCTCCAGCTTACAAACTGTAGTTGTACGCAGCACACATGCACACGCCACCACCTGACAGGTTATTTCTTCAAAGGCCTTCCTTTTTCAAAACTTATTTTCCTACTTAATTTGTTCAAGTCATGGCCACAACAGGATTTCCAAGCAATATGAGGAGCTGTGTGTATAACTAGTGTTGAAGCAGATGTCCTATTTCTGTTCATACTATTGGGTTGGCCAAAAAGTAGTTGTGGTTTTTTCTGGGTAACTGAAAGATGAATTTTTCATGGGAACCAAAAACTTTATTAAACAGTATATTGTCCATTTTGTTCAATTACCTTTTGCCATCTTTCAGGTATCTTCATGATTCCATGTTCAAAAAAATTCTTATCTTTTTCAGCAAAAAATGGTTCTAAGAATGATTTGATATCCTCATCAGCAGTGAAGATTTTTACCTTTCAAGGTATTTTGTAAAGAATAAAAGAAATGGTAGTCTGATGGTGCCAGGTCTGGTGAATATGGTGGATGTTGTAACACATTCCATTCAAGTTGCAACAGTTTTTGAAGAGTGACTGAACTTGTGCGTGCTCTAGCATTACCACAAAGAAACACAACATCTTTGTGATTCACCAGTTCAGTATGCTTGTTTGGTGGCATCATCAAATTTATCCAGTTGATGACAGCACACATCGAAGTTAATGCTTTGAAAGCAATGCAAAAGACACAATAGATCTGAAATCTCACCAGACCAACAGCATAACCTTTCTTTGGTGAATATCTGCTTTTGAAGTGCTTTGAGCTGGTTCAACATGCTTGCTCCACGATCTTTTCTGTTTGTCATTATTGTAGATGATGTATTTTTCATCACCTGTTACCATACGTTCCAAAAGTGGAACGTTTTCTTCACAATTCAAGAGAGAATTGGAGATGTCAGTGCACTGAGAGTAATTTCTTTGAGCTCATGTGGTACCCGAATTTTGAGCTTCCTAACATATCCAAGTTGTTTTAAATGGTTTTCAATGCTCAAATTTTGATATGCTAAGATTAGCAGCAATCTCTTGTGTTGTTAAATGCCAAGTGGATACAATCAATATCCTCCACCTGGAGTACTGTGTCCAGTTCTGGGGCCCCAATATAAGAACACTGGCGCAGGTCCAGAGGAGGGCCATGAAGATGATCCGAGGGCCGGAGCACCTCTCCTATGAGGACTGACTGAGAGAGTTGGGGCTGTTCAGCCTGGAGAAGAGAAGGCTCTGAGGGGACCTTATTGTAGCCTTCCAGTTCTTAAAGGGGTCCTACAGGAAAGCTGGAGAGCGACTTTTTACAAGGGCAGGTAGCAATAGAAT
>NW_010209149.1:0-43481 GCF_000695765.1 Mesitornis unicolor
CGCGCTGGTCAGGGCCGGTGCCAGAGAGAAAACGAGGCATACCTTGCACCCTTCCTAAATCCATGAATTTGCAGGGACATTGATTAGCTTGGCCCTGGTCACAGGTGGGTCTGACAAAGGAAAAGGGGAGGCTTTTCAGGTAACTTCTTAAAGGGCCGGCTCCATAGCCCTTCCCCCGTTACCAAAGACACAACCAAAAACCCCTCACAGAAACCCCAATACAAGCCAGAGAGAATATTTGCATTTTAAAATGTGTCAATTATAATTTAGGACGCCTAAGACAAGCCGCCACAACCTCCTTTATAGCTACTGTTGTGGAGGTCCTTGGGTGGAAACAAACTCCAAAGGTGATCTCAGAGGCGTAATTCAGTTCTGTCTGTGATGATAGGCTCTAAGGCAGTGTTACATGAGGAATAAATATTCCCCATGTAAATTCAGCAAATTCAAAACTGTCTGCTGATGGGGAAATTCAAGATGAAAACTTTCTCCCTTTTACTGGAGTTCATAAACTCAGTAGGCCTTCATGGCCCCATCTGTGGGCTGGCTGCATCTGCAAGCCTGCATGCCATTATAGTAAGAATGGTCTTAGCAGGGATCCAGCTCTTCAGAATGTGCCTTTAAAGACTGAGGGGAAGGCAGGAATCTACTGAAATGTAACAGGATCTTCTACGATTTGGGGCAGATGAATGGGAAGGAATAAATACACAAAAGAGCAGACTAATTGCCCATCCTGTTAATCCACGAGCAACAAATCTCTTCTCATTATGCAGGGTTGGAAGAAGTCCAAATTATAGCATTATTAATGCCTTAGTGGGCATCTGATTCTGCTTAATTTGTTTAGTGTTAACAAAATGTTCTGTAATGCCAGTCAAGGTGACAGAACTGCTAGTAACTCTCTTCAGTAATCTGTTACAATTTTGGGG
The DNA here is from genome assembly GCF_000695765.1 of Mesitornis unicolor. NCBI lineage: Eukaryota > Metazoa > Chordata > Aves > Mesitornithiformes > Mesitornithidae > Mesitornis > Mesitornis unicolor. Next base: position 924 of record NW_010209149.1, read on the forward strand.
CATTTTATGAAGAGGAATAAAATACCTTGTGTTGTTTCTGAGGGAAATAGCTGAGCTTTGATTGTGGTATTTATTATGAATTATTCTGGCAGAGGAAAATATTGCTGACATGAAAGACTGAAAATACAAGGATCGTTCCTTAGAAGGTCATGAGAAGAACTTAAAATCACCACACTTTTAGCTTTGACTGTTTTATTTATTGTATCTGTTGTTTTGAACCTTCACAAATCCCAGTTTTTAGCTTCTAATTCTTTCCCAAAGAACACAGAAAGGTAAATCCATCTTATTGTAGGATCCATAAGTGAACCCCAAAGGAAAACATCAGACTCATGTCAAGCTCAAAATAAGGGGGAGCGTTGCAACAATTCTATGGCCAGGACTGTGTGTGTCTCATTTCTATTGCTAAGAAGGCATTTTCAGCATTGCCAATTGTGCCACAAACATGTTGCTATGTCACACTTCAGTTTTCATTTTCCTAAGCTTCATTTCTTAGTGAAATGTGAAATAAAAACTGTGAAAGGCATTTCTATTGCTTGTGAAAAAAGAAGATCTTTTCCCTTCAGATGGACCCTTATTCAAGCAAGTAAAGTTAGTGGAAAATTGGTCTGAAATTATCAATGTGACTCCTCAATTATTTCTGTGGAAATAATTTTTTAGAACATATACACACACAATAAATGGTATGAGTCACATATACAAGTACCTCTTTTTTTGTCTGTGTTTGCCTGTATAAAGATTCAGCAATAAACATTATGTTCTTAAATAAAATTAACTTGCTCTTATCCCTTATATTCCTCATTAAATTGGAATTGCTTTGTCTGAAAGCATCAAGGGTGTGAGCTGACCTCAATTAGGGAGAAACCTTAGTGTTGCCATTAGGCACAGTTTTCCCTGTGTCAGTGTTAGCCATGCCTCAGCCTCACAGCAGCTTCAACTCCTGGAGGAACCCAACAGGATGGTATTACTTGTCCTGCTTGAAGTGTTACCCTTATGATAAGGTGTCCAGAATATGGGTCATAGATATTAAATATTCAGGAGATAAATATTAATTCTGAAAATAGAAAACCTAAAGTTTATGTATGGCCAGCACCCTGCGCAATAAAAGAGAAGCTACTCCATATAGCAAGCACTATGAGCAAATACCTTGGAGCAAACAGCAGTAGATGAACTGATTTTCATTTGCAAACAGAAAGTACAAAATTTAATAATTATTTAAATTCTTAACGTATCTTTTGTTTTGAGTGCAACTATTTCTTCTTTGCTAGACCCAGAGTAACATCAGAGCAGTGAAAAAGTTACTACCTCTATTCTGTGCTGTGGTTTGTAAACCCTGGCTAGATACCCGGTGCCCACTAAACTTGTCTATCAGTCTCCCTCCTCAGCTGGACAGGGGAGAAAAAATATAGCTAAAGACTTGTGGGTCGAGATGAGAACAGGCAGAGATCACTCATGAGTTACCATCGCAGGGAAAACAGATTCAATGTGAGGAATTCAATTTAATTTATTAACAATAAATTCAAGGTACCGAGAAATAAAAATTAAATCTTAAAACACTTTCCCCTGACCTTTCCTTTCTTTCCCAGCTCAACTTCACTCCCAAATTTCTCTGCCTCCTCCCCTCAGCAGCACGGGGGGATGAGGAATGGGGGTTGTGGTCTGTTCATCACACGTTGTCTCTGCCACTCCTTCCTCCTCAGGGGAGCCCCTGTAGGCCCTCCACTAACAGAACCTTGCCATGCAAACCCCCTACACCTCCTCCTCCACTGGTTGATTTCTAAATTTGATGCAATAATTTTTATCATACCTGCATATCTCTGTAAATTTGCATCTTCACAATTCTTTTCACTGTGAATTGCTTTGTCATGCAAAGTTAAGAAAGCTTAGTCCTGGAAGAGGCTGGTATAAAACTCTGTGCATCACTAGCACTTTTATTTAATCCTGTTTAAGTTCGTGTAAGCTAAAACTGTGCTTGCGCTTTTCCTCTCTTGATCTTCTCTCTGGCAAGAGTGTTGTTATGTCTCTTCAGCTCCTTAAGCAAAACAAAACTAAAATAATAAAAACCCTTTTTGTGTCTCTGCTGCTCTGAAAACACCAGAAACTATCAGTTTCCACTCAAACAGTTGAAATGAAAAATCCTTTCAACCTGGGGTCACTGCACACATACCAATACAATTTCATGCAAACCTCAGCCCAGAAGAACTTATTTCCATGATCTGATCCTACCAAGTATTCGTGTGCCAGGAAAATTCATCATCACCAACCTGAGATGTGTGCTAAATGTACAGAACCACACGTTAGAGCACATTGCACATTGAAAGCAAGCCCTGGAAAAATAAAGGAGAGAGATATGCATACTGACTACAATGGGTAATTTCCTTTTAGGATTCATGCATGGTTTTAATTTTGGTGTTGGGGTAGAAAGAAGTTTGACAACACTCTTTTTTTCCATGCTAATTGAATACATGTTTCTGCTAATGGGTTTTGAGTTGTGTATGCCAGCTTGTACACTGTGGCAATCTGATTCCTTGTTACTAACTTCTTCTAGTCTCTGCATTACAAATTTAGTGCGTTCAAGGCTTGACATCTGGAATAGACAGGTGAAACTGGGCATCACTGAGTCTTTTAATGACTTACACACTTTTGTATAGTGAGGCTAATCTTTTCTTAAACCTCTAACCCAACGTTTTCAAACTCAGGTTCTCTTTTTGTTTAGGACCTACAGTCTTCTCTTACATGGTTTAGACAGACATTTGAAAACGTTGCCATTAACTCTAAAAATGCCTTTGCCCTCACCTACACTTGCTTATGGCTGTAATTCAAAACTCAATTGTGGGCAGAAAGAGTCCCTGATAGCGAGAGCTTGTCAGATAATAGTACTGCAATTATAGTGCTCTCCATCCATGGTATGGATTCAGACTGGGTTTGCCTCCTGCTCTGGTAGGGTATTCTGCTTGTCTTCAGTCCTGATCATTGTATTTTGTAATCTTTTCTCCTTTTAACAAATTTTATGTTAGCCCTCATGGTGCCTTTGTCAGTTTATCTATTTTCAGTGGGCTATTCTGCCCATTATTCTCCTGCATCTTTCTTTCTTGGTTACAGAAAAACAAATTCAGAGAATCCCAGCATGTCAGGAGTGGGAAGGGACCTGGAAAGCTCCCCCAGTGCAACCCCTGCCAGAGCAGGATCACCAGAGCAGTCACACAGGAACACGGCCAGGGCTTTGGGTGTCTCCACACAAGGAGACTCCACAACCTCTCTGGGCAGCCTGGGCCATGCTCCATAACCCTCACACTCACAAAGCTTTTCCTCATCTTCAGCTTGAACCTCCTGTGCTCCAGCTTGGGACCATTGCCCCTTGTCCTGGCATTGGCCATCCCAGAGCAGAGCCTGGCTCCTTCCTCCTGACACTGCCCTTTCCCAATGGATCCCCAGGAATGAGGGCACCCCTCAGTCTCCTCTGCTCCAAGCTCAAGAGCCCCAGCTCCCTCAGCCGCTCCTTAGCAGGAGATGCTTCACTCAAAGGAGCAAAGGCCTGCAGTTTATTCTTCTGGAGTTTCAAGATAAAATATTAGTCTGAATTTCTGAACTCTTTCTGAATGTCTCTGAGAAACAGTAATGAATTATACTCTTCACTTAATTTTACCTTTTCTTGGATCATAAGTGAACACATTTTTTCCTTAAGTTTTCTCTGAGTGTAATCAGCACTTTATTTATTTTCTCCATCAGAGGTGACTAATTATGAATAAGTGGGATGAGGAAGCGTCATCCCAAATAAAGTGTCAGTCAGAATTAAGCCAGGGAATGAGATGAATAGCAAAGACAAAATTTCATAAGATGTTCTAATTCCTTGGTTCAAAAGAATAATAAGTTTTGTGAGATTCTTTTCTTTCAAGTTCCACAGTCCAAACTCTGGCCATTCTCCTAAACCAGTCAAGATTTTAGACTGTTCTGATCTTGAATACTTTGTGTTGGAGAAGACATGGGAAAAGGAGCCCAAAACTGTCGAGGTATGTTACAACCCAAGGATTGCTTCCAAAACTGTCTAGAAGTCTAAAAGGGATCTGGTTGGAGTCTGAGGGTTTGCTTTTTCAAAAAGAAAAAAAAAAACACAACCAAAACAACCAAAACCCAAAGAAAACAAAAAAAAACCCCAAAAAACCAAAACCAAAACTAACAAAATACTTACTTTCTCTTTTTTAAGAAAAAAATATGACTTAAACTTGCCAGGACCAAATAATAAAGTTACTGTTCCTTTTATAACAATTCCGAAAATTACTTCCAGTACTTACAATTCAGAAAAGCGCATAAAATTGCTTTCAGTTCTTGACATTCAGAAGAGGCTCTGGCTGAAATTAAAGAGCACGAAGGCTGTTGAATGGCAAGGGAAACCCAAACCAGCAGGGGAGAGATACAAAGTCCATAGACTAACTCCGAGCTATCCAAACAGCCATGCAGCGTGACCCACGGCACGCCAAAAACACGCAGCAGCATGTGCAGCTTATCTCCACCGTGCGCAGAGCAGCCTGCGAGCCAACGGGTTGATGTGGTGTAAGATAGAAGAGGGCCCCGGGGAGAGGTACGGCATCAAAATTGCAGTTAACCAGCAGTGCTTTCTTGCTGCTGACTCCATTCCTTCCGTCTGTTGTTGGTTCTGGCTTTTAATTTTAAATATAGTCGCATTCACTTGTGGTGAGACAATGCTTGGGCCTTCTCCAGATGGTTATTCTGGGATGGTATCTTCTCTTTCTGAATAGTTGACTCGCAGCTTTATTTTTTTACAGGGGAATGTGGAGGATGGCAGATTACCAACTTGGTAACGCGTGTTTCAGACCAAGCTCTGATTTTTGTCCTTGTTGATATAATTACTGAAGGAAACAAGGAATTAAATTACACACAGCTTGTTATGGGGAGTTAAAGCACCACTTGGTCTGGACTATTTATCTTCCTCATTTTGCTTGAGGCTGTGATGTGAAGAAGATAGGGGTCCTACATTAGATTAGCGAGACAGACCCATGTATACAACTCCCTCTAGAAGAAGAGTGACTGATTTTTGCAGCTCAAATCCTTTTTTTATTGTGAATATAAATATAATCGGTCTTCTTTTGTTATTTTTCATAATATATCTACAATTTCTTTGTAAACCATATTTATATTTCCACAGTGCAACTAAAACAAAGCAGATTTCTTTGAGGGGGGGAGTTGAAATAGTTTTAGTCAAAAGATACTATGCAGCCTTGTCTTTCTCCCACTGAACTTTGGCTATTTACAATTTTGCTTCCTTTTCTATTCTAGAACTCTAGGTGCCCTAAAGAGAGAATGGAAACAGAAAAAAAACAGCATGAAAGAGCAGCTCATCTCAGTTAATTGTTACTTGTTTATGAAATTAGATGAATTGCCCTTTGGATAAAAACTTTGAACAGTATTTAGTACAGGAAGGGGCAGCTTATTTGCTTAGACCAAATAGCTAAATTTTAGATAGCTAAAGTTAGAAAGACAAATTTTTATTTAGGAAGACTGAAGACCTCCCACTCATGAAGAACATGGGGAATGACAAGGCAAGTTTTCTACATCCTGTTCTTCCAGATTTTAGAAAGACTTTTCTCTAAAATTGAAATAGAAATTCAGTGTCTATTGTCAAAATATCTTTTGCAACTCGGGTGGTATTTCCTGCCCATGTATGAATAGTATCACCACAAAGCTGATCAGGGGCTGGAGCACCTCTCCTGTGAGGATCAACTGAGAGAGTTGGGGCTGCTCAGCCTGGAGGACTGGAGGAGGCTCCAGGGGGATATTATTGTGGCTTCCAATTCCTGAAGGGGTCCTACAGGAAAGCTGGGGAGAGACTGTTTACAAGGGCAGATAGTGATAGAATGAAGGGAATGGCTTTAAACTGGATGAGAGGAGATTTAGACTGGATATCAGGAAGAAATTCTTCATTGTGAGGGTGGTGAGGCCCTGGCCCAGGTTGCCCAGGGAAGCTGTGGGTGCCCCCTCCCTGGCAGTGCCCAAGGCCAGGTTGGACGGGGCTTTGGGCAACCTGGGCTGGTGGAGGTGTCCCTGCCCATGGCAGGGGTTGAACTGGGGGAGCTTTAAGGTCCCTTCCAACCTAAACCATTCAATTATTCTATAATTCCATGTGGAAGTCAAGACAGCTGATGATTTTGAACACAGAGACCTGCAGCTCAATTTCTTCTAAGCACCATTAAATGACATCAGCCTTCTGTTTCCTACTAATTTGGATATAAAGGAATCTGAAGTAAAAGTATTCATACTCCAATATTAAGCTCTTGGGCCTTTCTGTTCCTCAGCCACATAATTTATTTACTTATTTATTCATTGTGGGTGCCAAATTAGATGGGTTTACTCTCTTGGATAGTTGTAAAATATGCAATCAACAGCTAGAGGATTTCCTTACCTGAAAACCAAACCAGATATTAATTAAACTCCTGGGAAAAAAACTCTAACCTCCTCCATGTGCTGCCAGCAGGAACGGCTGCACCCCATATGCTGCCATGGAAGGACATCCAGCTAGGCTACGGGCTTTCCTACAAGTGCCTATCATGATAAGGCCAGCTTTTCTCCTCCTAGGGGAAGATAATGGATAGAAAACCAGTCATTAAAACATGGGTTCTACCTACAAAAACATGTGCTAAAATCTGTCCTTTAATTTTCCAAGAAAGGTTTTGCATACCAACTATAAATTCCAGTGTGGCAGTTGATCATTGCAGAACGTTATCAAGTCACCTATCTGGAGCAAGACCAGCCTTTAATTTCTTTTCCTCCTTTTGAGTGGTGGTTTTGGGTGGAGATAGAAACTCCATGCCCAAAAAGGCAAGGCTGCAGGTTCAAATACTGCTCTCAGGACTTCCAATTTTATTTTTTTAAATGTGTTTGTTACTATTCAAATTTTGTAAAATATTTGAAGCAGAAAGACAGAATTAGTTTGTCTGCAACATCAGTAGAGGGCAAGCAGTGATACACAGACACAGGTTAAAAATAAAGAGAACAGACAACTGCAACTTCTAGCAAAATTAAACTGCTGGATGAAACATGTCTATGTGTGGAAGCTCATTAATAAAAAGTTTCCTTCAAGAAAAAAGGCTATCACCCATTCTCAATGTCATAAATATTTTTAATAACTTCTCTGACCAAAGCAGTGTCCTGTGGCTCTTGACCTATCAGCAAGAGTAGAAAGAGTCAATTTAAGCCAGCAATCTGACCCCTTCAAGACAAGACTGAGCAGCAGGGAAGGGAAGACCTTTCTCTGAAGGGTTCACTACCTGTCTGTCGAACATGAATATGCAAATATTGCTCCCATTGCATTTCTAATCTAACTTCTCGCCTACTTAGGCATGTGGAAAGATACTCATCTGTTGAAAGAGACTCCTTTGCCTTGGCCCACAGAGATATTGGTATTGAAATATATTTTTCTCTCGTGCTTTTCTTGCTGCTTCAAATGTTGTGCATCTCCCGAATAGATTCCAAGTCTAATTAAAAGAATGGCCTGTGTAACATGAAAGATATTTCCATTCTTACATTTCATTGCAAAGGAAAGGCAACAACAATAATAAAAATTTTAAAAGGTCTGAAGTAAATTACAGGACACTAATCAACAACTACACAAAAAACTATCATCTGACAGTAGCTGAAGTCTCAATGTTAGCAAGTATTAAGTAGAAGTCTTTTCACAAGCATTTCTTTGAATACAACTTTCATCTACTTGAAAACCTTTATTCTCTTTCATGTATAAAATATTTACAGAAATGTTGATTTCAGAAATATTTGTCACATAAAATAGAATTTTCTTCCTTGGAGGTCATCTAGTCATGGAGCAAAAGCCTGTTACTGGGGGGACATGGTTCTCTGTTCAAACACTGAGTCACTGCCAGTGATATTTAAATCATTCATGAGCCAAACAGAAGTTGAAATTAGTTTCCATAAAGTTTTGACATGAGTTTGTGAATGATGAAGTAACTCACTCCAATCAAAGGTAGATAAAGATCACTCAAACTGCTATAAAATTATGCCTGTGATTAGGGAAAGGCAACGTCAACAATGGCTGCAGGAGTAAAGTATAATACTAGTAGACAACTTTAATTCCTGAGGGATCATCTCCTGCTCGAAGGATACACACAGTTAGGATCACACATAGGATAACACATTCAGGACCCTTGCAAGTGCTCACATGAATCATGTCTACCCTGAAAATAGTTTACTTATTTTATATAATTTTCCTAACAGAACCTCGCTACAGAGGCAGTTAAAAATTGACTGGTTTTCAGCCTACATTTATTCGTAACCAGTATTATTCATTTCTTCACTTTCTAACGTTGCCTACCAGAGCTCTTTCCCATGGGACCAATAGATGCACTCTTCCTCCCATTTTACTAGAGAAAAATTCTAAATGCCTTTGAAACATTCTACAGAAAGAAGTCGGTCTAAGAGAAAACATTGCAGCAAACATCAATTAACCTCCCTTCGGTGAGTGGCTAAACAGAGACCGACACGGATGGGGTGATTATACCAGGGGCACTGTTGCTGTACCATGATTGAGACTGCGCACACCATCATTAAACTGCGGCGTAGGAGGCTAATGCCCCCTTAGCTGTCCTGATAAATCCAGGCCTTGTCACCTCCACCAGTGACAAAGTAGGGTCGCATCTCAATTTGTTAGACTCCTGACCTTTCCTGAGGATGCCAGAGCACCTCTGCGATGTCCACACCGTTTAGAACGAGCAGAAATGGGGTCATCAATCAGCTTAAGCAGACCATGCAAGAGCCTCAAGTTAGTAATGTTGCCCACTAAAGCTTGTGTTGACTGAGAAATGATGTGTGAAGTTTCCTGCCCATCCCTTTGAGACCTTTTTTGCAGTAGGTCACACCTATGCATTTTCTAAATCTAGTAAATAGCTCTGACTACTGCTTTCATTGATACGTGACAACCTAAGAGAAGGCAGAGGGTAGGACTAACCATGAAAAGAGACAATTTCCCTGTCAGGAGGATGTAAAGTAATAACAGCTCAGCTACTGAGCACTCGTGGAAGCCTGCATTTCATAGACTGACTTTGGCAGGCCAGTACTTGGAATAAATGATGTACATAAGCACCGAGTACTTCTTGCAAACTTTAATTAAGCAAAATTGGTTCACTTTGGCACCATCCAAAGGCAACTTCAGTGGCTCCTACACAACTGGATTTTTTGAGCAAGACTCACCTGCATTGAACTCTACTATTAAAATACCATCCTGATACCGTTCTTGCAAATACGCAGTTACTACCAGATGTATTTTCCATAATGCTATTAAAGTCCTTTCAAATACCGACTTAACTAGAGATTACAAAATCACGTGTCTTCTACTATATCCCTTTGGTTAATATGATCTCAGTGATGTCACAGAATCAAACAGTGAATAATCCTTCAGATAAAATATTCATCATGAAATTTACACCTACTCGGTGCTCATAAATCAAAATAGTTTTCTGAGGTGGTTCGATATAAAAAATTAATAAAGCATTGAGCTCTTTTTTCCTTTATTTAAAAGAGAGGGGGGCTCCGGCATCAAGAATATTCACGGACATAACATAAAATTGAATCTAAAATAATAAATCACAAAAACACGAATTGTTTTTATCACATTAAGTGTTCAAATAATATAATAATATAATGTATAAAAATACAAAAATTATATATTATAAAACATATATATTAAAATATAAATATAATGAAATAATATAATAGATAATATCTATAATGATAATGTAATAGTCTACTGTTTTAGCATCTTTCACTCTTATTCATGAAAAGACAATTTCCTCCTAGTCAGTAATTTTCGAGTATTCTGACAGCTTTCTTATTAGAATAATTGTTGTAGCCAGTGTCAGTCCAGTTCCAGTTAAATGAACCAGAATTGTTTAGAGAAGTCATGTATGGTCTTGTTGATATTCTGTGGGTAGACACGTACCAAAGCATCATTACTGTCCCTGGTTTCAGCAGTCTGGAAGATGCATTCCAGAAGCTTTACAGCCAGCAAAATTCAAATTCAATAGAAAACGAAAGTCCAAAGGGTGAGAATATCACTAAAGGAAACCATGCAAAAACCTCTTTTGAGCACTACAAACTACATAAAAATAATGAATGGTGTAGGCCATGTAGGTGCTTGTAACCTTTCGTGTTAATGGAGCAGAGCAGAAGAGAGTAAAAATTTAACACACCTCTCCTGACAGACGTGTAGGAAATGTCTCAGAAAGTAGTGAATGGTGACTTACACTGTATGCTTTTGCAGGAAGGCAGATTTCCACCCTGAAAACAATCTTCTAGAAACAGAAGGAAGTATCAATATGTATTAGAGAATAGTGACCAGGGAATCGCTCAGGGTGTGATTTGGATTCACATTTCTCCCCATATTAATATACAGATGAATCTCAAAAGAGATAAAAAGAGATCCTCTCCTTAAGAGCATGAAAAGGCCATCTCTGGTATGTGGGATTGAGATAGAGTCCTTGCTGATTCAGAAAAAGCTAGGATTTCAAAAAGGATGTCCCCTTCCAGGCCACTGCTTAAACGGTCCAATCTGAACTGGATTATGGTTTTCTGTTAACTTTAGAGCAAAAAAGCCCATAGCTTTCAGAACCATCATGGTATTTCCTGCAAATAACATCGTCACCACTTTCTGATGGCAAAATGTGTTGTCCCAAACAAGAAGTTATTAGGTGAGAATTATTTACTTCAATCACTTTACAATGGGCTTTTGTTTGTTTGGTTGTTGTTGGTTTCTTTGCCATTGTACGTAATAAAGTATTGCTCTACTGAAATAGGAGAAAATAGTTTTTTAAGTTTCAGGTATTGAAGTTAAAAGACTGGATGGACCATTAGACTCGCCTGGCACACTACCACCTTTTGTAGTGCTAAAGCCTTGTGCTGACCGTGACAGAAGCTATATATAATAAAGAGGTGAGGCTTGGAAGGTAATCAACTTTGATTACTTTGTTCTAATCAGGTTTGCTATGTGGAGCGTTGCACTCCTCGCTTATCTGCTGTGAGAGGAGCACTCCACGAAAAAAGAGAAAACTGGCAAAGAAAAACCAATATGCATCTCGCATTCGGAAAAGCAGTTCCCAGAAGCAGGTCTCAGTTAAGGCAAATGGAGACAGTCAGAAGTCTGTGAGCATGAAAATTAAACTTATAATTTACGGAGAGGAGGTGAAGAAAGTTCAAAGAAGCGAGAAAGTAAATAGCAATAAAGGGAATACTGTGATGAAAATTTAAAAAATTGGAAAAGCCAATGTGTTTTTCTGCAAGTTGTATGGAAACTGCATTTGTCTCCGTGGTTCTGGGCTCAGCTGTGCTCCAGGGAAGGCCTCACTGCACATATTCCTCAGTCTCTTCACCCATCAGTAAATACAGCTTTTTAGGGGAAAATAAATAACAGATTGCTTCCTCGAGGGGCCTGAAATGAAGGAGATGAATCTCTAAGCTTTTCCTCCTGTGTAGTGGTTTGTGTGCTGATTGAAGCAGACATGAGGAAATTGGACCAAAGGGTGGTGTTAAATCCATTAGCAAAATGACATGGCCTTGTGAAGAAAAAAAACCCCAAAACAAAACAGAACTTTAACAGTTCGAGCAAGGAAAAAATGTACAACCAGGACACCTAACTCCTTGGTGAGTTATTATCCCAGTAAGTATTTGTTTAAAGTTTCACCATATGTAGAGACTTGGCACGCTGTGCAACTTGTGTTCTGAAGTTATTTAACAGACGTACTCTTCAAACATCTTATAATTGGAATGTTACCGGTTTGATAAATAGAGTTGATTTAAAAGAAGACAAAAAGCTGTACACTTTGACATGGTTTTCTTTGTGAGCCACAGTATCTCAAATGTGGTCATTTTTAACAGAAGAGATATTAAGGCACAGAAACGATTTCAACAGATCTCATTATTGAAACAAATTTAGAGGAAGACCTGAACCTCTCAATGCGTGTATCTCCAGAATTATGTACAGAATTCTAAACATCTATTTCTCGAACTAAAAGATATGGTTGTTGAGGTGGGAAGAGACTCATAAATACCATAGATCACCTCACAGGAGCTTATCTTCTCCAAAGCAGGAAGGGCTCAGTGCTTGGGAGTATCAGTCACAGGGACATTAGATTTGAAACTGCAACACCAAAGTAAAAGCAGGGCAGATACTCTGTGGTGTGCTCCATGACCTTTTTTAAGCAGTTAGTGAAACCCTGTCTGCTTGCTAAGCTGCGAGCTGGTGCAGACCCATGTGCTGCTGGTGCCTTGGGGAGAAGGCTGCACGTGTTGACACCAAGGGAGTCACTTAGGGTTGGCTGTACTGGGACCTTCCAGTGTGGGCTGGGAGGGTGGTGAAGCTGCTGTGCACTCTAGCAGCCTCACAATATGAATGTTGGCAGAGAGCTATATAATAAACCAGTATTGGAAACCAAAATGCTTAGGATCTAGAAGTAAGAGAGAATAAAACACTTTTTGAGGAAGTTAGAAAGTAAGAACAGTGCATGAGGATGGTATCTCCAGCATTCTTAAAGAGGGGTTCCCTCATCCTACAAGGAAAAGTAAGAGTACCACTTCATGACTGACCCAAAGTCCCCAAAGGACTCTCCCTATGGTCTTTCCTACTGTAACTACATTAACCTGCTCTCATTGCTGCTACAATGGAAAGAGGCCTTAGTGTTTGACCGCAGCATCCTCCACTCCTGTGGTCATTCTTGGTCACCACACTGTAAGCCGAAGAGACCTGCATAACCCCCAGTGCTACTGTCACTCCTGCAATGTAAACGTAGGGATGCAGTGCTGAAGAGCATCTCAGGCTTGCTGGAAGCCAAATCCAGATACGGATAGAGGTAAAGACAGGAGGTTTGCTATTCTTCTACTTGATGCTCTAGCACCCTGCCAATGTTTTCTGTTAGAATTATGCTTGGGTGCTTCAGTTGGCGTATTTGAGAGGTTTGAGGTTATTTTCAACAGTTTCCCCAGATAATGCACCCTGTTTAGTGGCGCTATCTTTCCACCTGTCTGTCCTTCAGTGACACATGGCAGAGACTTCGCAGAGAAATCGAGTCCCTACGAATTTAGCGAAAATAGGCAGCCGCGTATAAAAGAAGAGACACTGCCTCTCTCACTGATGGAAAGGTTCCACTAAATAACGTTATTGTAAACTACCAGAGAATCGATCTGGGGGAAAGGCATCATAAATGAAAGCCACAGAACAGGAGACTACTTAATTTCAGCTACTCCTGAAGCTACCCGTTATGTCAGAAAATCCAGTTTGCAGTGTGGTTGCTCTGCTGTAGAGAAGCAGGGCCATTACATTTTGCAGGGTTCCTCTAGAACCTTACACTTGACCGAACTGCACTTTTTGGCAACTAACAGTGCAAATGATCTCCTAACATGAGCTCACTCCATGCTGTATCAGCCTCGTTACTAGCAATTGCCATTAAAGGAAATAAGGTGATTGCTGGGGCTGAGTGCAATGTGGTGTAAAACATTCCTGTTATGATAATGTTGGTTTTGAGGTTGCAGCTTAAGCCTTTGGCAGCGAGCCTGATGTGGTGCATAAACAAAATGTAGTATTTCTAGAAAACACAGAATGTCTGCTGTCAAAGTCAGCCTATCAATACATCAACAAAAATGAAGCAGGCATAATCCAAAAGGAACCTGTCTATTCTACAGTAATGCTGTGGTATCCCACAGAACCTATGGAATAGCATAGCTGACATAAGAGGGGCTTCACACAGTGAGAGAGGGGTATTAAATTGCATTTACTAGTTTCTAGTAGAGGGTTTTATGTAGTAACAGCATGTCTGTGCATAGGGACTGTGGAGAAGGTGGTCTACCCATGCCAGAATGCCCTGCTCTGACTTGGTTATGCATCCACATCTAAAACATAGAATACTTGATGCTGGAAAAAGAGCAATGCTAGATGCAAAGATGTACTTTCACAGAAAGTTTTACAGCATCCATCAAAACCTTTCCAAGACCGAATCTTCTAGGCCATTCTTTCAGCTCAAAATTGTTCTTTCATATTATATAGCCCTTGTACCTGTAGCACCAAAGGGAGTAAGCATATTGCTTCTATTTGCAGAGAGAGCGTGTGATGATTTTGTTTTCCTACACAAGCACAGTTAATTTTACTACAGCAATTTATTGTTGCCTTGACTGCTATGTGAATTCTGTCTTGGAGGCTTGGCATGCTCCACAGATCATCTGTACTGAGAAGCTTTTGTATACAGGAGATTAAGCTGGTGAGTCATGAATTATAGTCCCTCGCTCGCTCCCAGTGTGATATGGTTTCCAATTTTATCCAGAAAATACAGTTTGAGTTGGGAGAAGAAATGCAAAAGATGCGTTCCAAAGATGAGAAAGTGTCCTGTTCATATCACGTTAGACAGCGACTGTAATTTCAGAGGGGAAATAAAGAAATTACTACAGAAGGGTTCAAGGCCCTGTGGCAATACCCGTGTGTATAGCACCATACAACTCCTAGATGAGCCATTAGTACCAGCTGAAGCAGATCTGAAGCACAGTGTAAGCATTTAATGGGTGCTATTTTCAGTTAAGCATGAGAGGCCTATTAATGTACAAAAAACCCCATAGGTTTTCCTTAGCTACCATCAACCCTCATTGATAGGACATAACCATATCAACGAAACTTGTGGTAGTCCAGTGAATGTCATGCAGATGAAATAGATAGTACAGGACTCGGCCTTCACTAAGGAGATGCTCTATTGATATTTGGTAGCATGCCAGGCAGCAACATCAGCCTGAATTTTCCTGAAGTCAAGTGAATCTCCAGTAGAACTGTGAGAATTTTACCTTTGCAGCACACACATGCACACACACCCCTCCACAATGTGCAAGTGGTTACCATTTTCTTATTGTTTGCAATTTGGATATAGTATCAAGTAGCTATATTATAGTAGTTTTCAATGGTGTGGAGATAATTTATCAACTGAACCTCAAGGTCATCTTTGGACTTTCAATTCTTATTGCCGTCAAGTAGACAAATATGTAATAGTTTAAATGTAACCATTTTCCCTTTAAATAAAGCTCAAGCTGCTTTGACTCAATGCTGTTTCTGAAATCAGCTTTCATTTCTGCCTTCTTGGGGTGTTTTATCCTCTCACACATCCACATACTCAGTAGAGTTCCTTAAATTTGCACTTATTAAATAATTAGATGGAGCTGAAGCTGATTGATGGAACTTTTTAAGGCTAGATTGCACCATGATCGTTCCCTTCTTGAGGAGCAGCGTGCTTGCTACTTTTAAGGGTGGCCACCTCACACTTTGCTTTGTGTGTGCTCAAAAGCAAACATTTAATGTAGCTGTGTAAACGATGAATTCAAAGGGAAGAGGGCTACGGGAGCAGCAAGCAAATGAGTTTGCAAGCTAAATGATGGGAACTGGAGTCCCTTCGCTCTAGGTCACAAACAGGATATAGGCTTGCTATGGCTTTTTAGGTACACGTGCTTGTCTTTGGAAAGCTCAGCCCTGTGACTTTCCACTTACAGCTGACAACCAGCAGTGATCAACTGGCTAATTCTCCATCTAGACCTTAGAAAAATGATTTATTATATTTTATGCATTTGAGTATATTTATGGGAACAAATGTTCTCACTGAAAAGAACAGTTTTGTCTCAAAAAATCAGTGGCTGTATATTTAGGAAATAAAATGTGTGTTATTAGGGTTTCATGACTTCATGGGAAATGGGACTGAATTAATACCTCCAAACACATCCCAAAACTACTGGATTAGATTATGCCTTGTAGTAACAGACAATTGAAGCAGTCCATGCAGGCTTACATGTTCCAGGTTTGCCCCACACAGTTTTTAGTCTCACAAGCTTCATTTTGTGGCTGCTGTTAATAATGATCATATAAATATTCATGTCTTGGAGATAGATTAGCAACCTAGTCAGCTGAAAGCCAGGAATGAAGTCCATACCTGTCAACCCCTACCAACAACCGAATAGATTCTGTCATCCCATTCATTTTTGTTCCCAGTACAAATGCGAAAATATAAGGTGTTGATATCAAAGTGATGCTGCACATAACCTTTTTAATATGCAGGAGCACAGAGGCTGAGCAATTGTCATATCAAAAGGAATGAAGTTTGAATACAATTTTTCCGCCCAAGAAATACATTACAGAATTTTCACCTAACAACAGCACAGCGAGAAACAATCCCTGCAGATTCTGAAGAACAACTGCTATTAATTTAGCTAAAATCTACCCTTCTCTGGAATTTTTTTCCAGGAGCGATGAGAAGTGACAAGAATTAGTCAAGAAATCAAATAACATGGACGGGTTTGTAGTTACTTTTTGTAATTAAGGTCACTTAATTGCATTAATTACATTGTAGATGGCCAGGAATAGACACCTTCCATAACAGAAAAGGTCTCCAAGCCCAGACTGGTTTGTAGTTACTTTTTGGAATTAAAGTCACTTAATTGCATTAATTACATTGTGGATGGCCAGGAATAGACACTTTCCATAACAGAAAAGGTCTCCAAGCCCAGACAATTTGATTCTGACTACACATTTGGAAATATTTATATGCTTGTATGCTATGATCGTGTGTATTTGTGAATGGAAATAATACTAATAAAGTATTGATACCAGTTATGTTGCAGTCATGAGAAAATGCTGGCTGATTAAAGTAGGCGTTTGTTTCAGCTCTAGAATTAAAACAACACTTTGACCTCTACAAAGGTAAAAAGGGAGCGGAATATGTGTGTACAGGTGCTTGGAAGGGTACGAGAAGAATAAGCCATAACTTCTCTTTTCTCTCCATGTCAAAATCATATAGGGGTAATTCTATGTCTTATATGGTGTGATAATGGGGAACCAATCAAGGTGAGGGGCAGAGTAAAAGGTGATCATCTTATGCATGCTCATATGTTCTCGCTTTCTTAGAAAATGTATGGACTTTGGAGCACAATTAGAGGAGCTCCCTTCTGTGTTTCCCCAGCGCTGCAATAGAGAAGTGCTTGCTTATCTGCAACTGCATAGATAAGTCTCCTTGTCATGATGGTGACCCCATCAACAGTTATTCTAGATAGAGCTGGTCCTAAAATAAAACAAAAATTTCTCTGTGAACCAAAGAGAACTCATTTGAAAATGATTTCTCACTTGTAGCTTGCATAGGGAAATAAAAACGCATGCAGAGTTATCAAATGAGCTCTTTTTCTTTGTGTCTCTCCATAAAATTTAGCAATTTAAATCATGACTACTTCTTTTCCCCACACTTCATTAGCCCCCCGCTCACCAATGACTCCCATTTAATATTAGAGAGAGCAAGTTTCAAAAATATTTAGATAAAGACAATATATCCTTCAGCCTTAGAAAATGACAGGCAATTTTACTACCTCATAAAAATCACCGGTTACTCTGTGAATCTAATTAGACCTCTGTTAGTTTTAACTTATATTGAAGTAGAAAAGCATGCTGAATT
Organism: Mesitornis unicolor; assembly: GCF_000695765.1. Taxonomy (NCBI): domain Eukaryota; kingdom Metazoa; phylum Chordata; class Aves; order Mesitornithiformes; family Mesitornithidae; genus Mesitornis; species Mesitornis unicolor. The sequence continues at coordinate 18,398 of NW_010209149.1, forward strand.
TCGGCTACGGACAATGAGGAGCACCGGAGTCATTTATGGAATCAGTCAGCACTAACTGCTTCTTATTGCTGCAGGCAAAATTTACATGATTTGGGTCAGGACACGTCACCAGTGGCTGCTGATCCAGAGCAGTAATTGGGACTGCTGCAAAATGATGCACGGGGGTTTGTTCTTTAACTTCTGGGTTTTTCCTTGTCCTAGTGGTAGTAACACTGATGCACCAAAATTTGATGACACCTAATAATTTCTGAGCTCCCTTCTCTGTTCTCCCTTAAGCAATGCTAAACACTGTCAAAGATTTGAAACTAGCTAAATGTCACTAATCTGAACTGATGGAGAGAATAAACCTTTACCTTATGGAAACGAGGATTATTTCAGAAAGTGGTGTGAACTATTTGCCACCAATTTAAGAGCAATTTCCTATTAGTTGTAGACAAAAAAGGAAGGCGACTCCAAAGCACTGGCAATGTCCAAACAGCGCTCACATATTTCCAGTTATACTTGCTATGAAAAAACCTTGTAGAGGCTGTTTGTACTGAAACCTGGCATGGATCATTAGTTCCCAACCCTTTCAGCACTACTACAGACCATGCAGCATTTTCATGTGCTTTGTGTGGGGTTGGCTTTACCGTGTCTAATCCCACCGTGGAACGGTGCCACTTTTTGTAATCAGCGTGTATTTGGTGTGGATCTAGTCTTTTATGGCTACAGAAAAGCTCATAATTCAGCGCTCTGTTGGCCGTGCAAAGAGTAGCGATGAGGGTTGAGATTTTGCGCTGACAACAAAGTAATTTACTTTTCTTTTACACCCATGTATGCATTTCTGTGCAAGCACATAGATCTCTAAGAGAATAATGAGTTCTAATGTGCTGGATCATTAAAACTGCAGCTCTCAGACATGATGTCTGATTCATGTGCTTCAAAGCAGAACACAGTGCAAGCTTCAGTACCCCCTTACACTCAGTTATACCGAATTAATGTGTATTAATTAACCACTGCATAAATGAAATGCATGCCACAAATGAAACAGAAGAGGATTACTTGTTGAGTTAAAATCCTTCACCCTCATTTATAAGTGACCCTAGAGATGTTTTCTTAAAAAGGGCATTTGTATCTTTTATGCCACAGCTCCAACATGAAGGATTTCAGACCTTTTCTTTTGATTTTCATTTATTAATATAACACTTGGAGGAGAAAAAAAAAGATCAGACTGGTTTACAGATGGTATCAAAGTGTCTGGTATACAGATCTTCAGTCCTGCTGCCTGTTTTCCCAAGGGCAAGGCTACGTTTCAGTTTTCACGCCTTGCCGGTCATTGTCAGGCTCTCTCAAACCAACCAGAAGGGTTCTGGAGAGTGACAGCAGGCTGACAATGACACTCATCTCCTACAGCTATTTAGGAAGCTGATAAAGCTACTGTTGTACCAATCTTATTACTCCTACGATCAGCAAATACTCAAAGACAGGCCTCAGGGCCCATTACAAAATACCACACTTGCTTGCTTCCTTCCTTTAGTAAAAAACCCTCCAAGAATTATCAGCTGATGTTTTTGCTGGCATGAAGGCATCCAGAACTTCTTTTAGGTAAGGATTAATTTAATTTCTTTTCTTGCCAGAGCGGGGAATTTTAATTCTGAATATTCAGGAGCTGCTGGTCTTTTCTACACTTTTACCACAGCTTGAAATTCCTTCAAGGAAACACGAAGTTGTAATTGCATTACAAAGAGTCAGTTAGCAGACCTAAACGCACTGAAGAGACGTAACAAAAAGCCCAGTCCTGACAAGAATCTGAGCTTTTTGTTCTCTTTTCAAGTTATTTTATACCAATATAAGCTAAGAATAATTCTACAGATTCCAGTGAACTTTAGTGGATGTAAAGTAAGCATTTAATTAAGGAGCGTCTTAATATTTTGTTTAAGTAACCAACTCCTGAAGCGGAGCTAAACATGGGTGACCACTGAAAAGATCATTCATTCATTCAGCCTCGGTGTTCATTAAATAAAAGAATGCTTGGTTCCCACAAATATTTATGGCATGGCTGCTCTTGAAATATACTTATTGTTTTCCATTCAGGAAAGGATTTAGTGGCTGTGTGTACCCAGCTGAGATGCCAGGTCAGTCACAGCACCACCCACAAAGTCCTGTCACATCTGGGGAGTCCAGTCAGCCCAAATCAGGTTCTCTCCTGACCCAAATAGCTGAAAACTTGGGTATTTTCTCACTCTTGCCCACACAAAGATGAAGGTTGTGCATTACAATGGAGTAGTGGTCACAGCTTTACAGGCATCCTCATATTTGCAGCCCTTTTAATAAGCAGAACTGTGAGCAGTGACAATCCTTAAAACGAAAACTCCAGTCACTCGTGCCTCCAAAGTAAAAGAAAAGAAGTTGGGGATATGCTGTCCTCAAAATTAATTAAGAGTAGTTTAAATATTTCTGCGTATTAAAAAGGAGCAGAGTACTTTTATTAGTTACGGGTTCAAATCCTTATTCCAGGTAAAAATGTATAAACATTTACATTTCAGATTAGTGTACAGGTTTTTATTTTACATACTTTATACTGTATATTTTTGTAGGTATAATGACCTTTAGAGCTGAGTGGGAACCTACTTACCCTTATGCTAAATCCAGCCTTTCCTACAGGTGAGCAGAGGTTTTTTCTGGAACTGCTCCTCCTGGCTTATTCATATACAATACTCTACTCTATTTCCCATCCTCTCAAATGATTTTCCAGATTTTCGGGCCCTCCACAGCGTTGTTTTAATACTCTGTTGGCAAGTACTTCTCAGATGGCTCCTTATGTTTCTGATTCTTTAAAATAAACAATTCCTTTTCTTGCAAAAATGACCTTGTATATCCAGTGATATGTTATTTATAACGATGCGTCTCACTCCTCAATTTTAACTGTAACACTAAGTTTTTTACCATGAACTAAGCAGTTATTTTATGCCTACTGACAATGCCTAGAGAATTTCCGATGGCACACATGGCGGTTGAGGCCTAATTCTAGTTAACTCGTGCTCAAGTCAGTGGTTGCTATTTAGAAGACCAAAACAGTACACGTAGCCCTTGTGCCATTTGACTGAACCACAGCAGCGATTAAAACAAAGTATTTGTGGGATAAATATAATGTAATCTATTTAAAATGCATGGCCTTTTATAATTACTTTGTTTTCCGATTGGTTTTGATTCTGTATTCAGTTTAGTTGGGTCTGTAAACAAAATGGACATTGACTACAATGCCATAAGACCCCCATAATTTATGCAATAGAAGCAGTTAGAAATACCCTGGCGCACGTCTTTGCAGACATATGACCCTGGACATCAACAAATTGTCAGCAGAATAACACAAGTGGTAATGTGGAGCCACTGTCTTATCAGTTACAAGCTCCAATTTGGCTAAGTCATGTCTAGTGGCTAAAATTTCACGACTGTCTATCTGATCTGATCTGTTCAAAGCCTTCCACGTAATTTGTTGCTGATCGCAGTCCAGGTCCCAGTGGAGCCGTGTCCAAGTCACAACACGCTTCACTCTAATTGACACCAAGTGTCACTTTCCTTGGCAGATTGGCTGGAAGGTCAAGGATTAACTACAGCACGGAGATTGAATTCCCTTCGCAAGAAACGGTCCCAGCAGAGGATACTTCGAACACCACAAGGAAAGTCTTGTCTTGTGGCTTTTGTGAGTGCATGTCCACACGTTGATGTCAAGCACACGGTTCATCCAACAATAGATTACATTTTAGGAGGAAAAAAATAACCTGTCCTCATATTCACAATTATAACATCTGATGTTGTTGCATCACTGCTTTGCTAACTGAGGTGCTTCACCAAAAACTGATTTCTCAGTTGTTTGTTCCAAATGTTTTCACTGAAATATACTTGTATTCTTTTTTTCTTATCTAGTATCTCAAAGGGATTATCACAGTATGCGTACACTGTTGTTGTACTTTCTCCTAAACATGAGTTATATTGAAGAGATGTTGAATTTGATGATCCACTGCATATGTTTTCACGTTCTTTAAAAGTTCATATGTTTTGCAATTTACTTAATGATTAGCCAAGCTGTTACTGTTTTATCATAAACTAAAGCATTAAGGAATCAGATGCTAGGAATCATTAGATATCATAAACACTGTGATATTTTGAAACAAAAGACAACGTTTCTTCTCATTACTGTTATTTATATTTGAGTCTTGGTGCCTGTGCCTTTCTGAGACACTAGAGTATCTTTCTAAGTTGTTTTTTTTCTTCTCTGTGAAGATCAGATATGAAATCATTATTTTAAATTAATTTATTTTTTTGCAGTATATGGCAGGCTTCCCAGTTCTTTGATCAACTCCATGGCTTTTCTCCAGACCCTCTCTGGTCTGTCCATGAGTTTTTTGTATAGCAGTGACAAAAACTGAACACAGGATTCCAGCTGTGGCCTGACAAGTGCTGAACAGAGTGGGATGATGACTTCTTTACCTCTGCTGAGGATGCCCTTGTGGATGCAGCCCAGCATCCTGGTGGCTTGCTTTGCCACAGCAGCACACTGTCCTCTCATTTTGAGCTTGTCACCAGGACCCCTACATGCTGGAGGGAGTGGAGCATCTCGTGCTGAGGAGCGGCTGAGGGAGCTGGGGCTCTTGAGCTTGGAGCAGAGCAGACTGAGGGGTGCCCTCATTCCTGGGGATCCATTGGAAAGGGCAGTGTCAGGAGGAAGGAGCCAGGCTCTGCTCTGGGATGGCCAATGCCAGGACAAGGGGCAATGGTCCCAAGCTGGAGCACAGGAGGTTCAAGCTGAAGATGAGGAAAAGCTTTGTGAGTGTGAGGGTTATGGAGCATGGCCCAGGCTGCCCAGAGAGGTTGTTGTCAAAACCTCAAACTCTTGAAGTCAATGTAATGCTTCAGCATACTATCAGATAGTGTAAATGTGGTATACATTTGGCTAGTCAATGCTCTGATGTTGAACACAAATAATCAATGCATTGCATTATTAAAGTACTTTTGCGTACAATAATCCTCAACGTGATTAATACTCTCCTTTCTATGCTTGCAGAGGTTAAAGATGTTCCAGAGATTTTCAGAGATGCCTGAACTTTTTCTGCTACCCAAAATACCCAGTTTCTGTATTCAGACAGAAAAATCAACGCACTGCATTCTTATCTATTGCCACAGTGTTATTGGGTAAATGAACATTCTGATTATGACTTAAGTTTCTCAGTGTGTAAGCTGTGAGAATGAAACTTTGTCGTATGTTCCCGACACAGAAAAGCAATTGGTAACAAACCATTTTACTCTAGATCCCAGAATAAGGTTAATCCCACATGAATTTCTGCTTAAGATTAATAAAACTAATAACATTCTTTGTCAAACAGTTGTTGGACTTCTGTCAGCTATTGCTTATGGTGTTGCTACAAGGCTTCATGCAATATTGTTCATTAATTTCTTGAAAAGATCTTGGTTCTTTTCTACAAAAATAGGTCAATGGTTTGAAGTATCTTGAGGTAAGAGGTAACTCTGGTCTAAAATAGAAGAAATTTGAATTGCATTAGTAACAGCTAGATTCATTCTAACATTCCAACAGCTTCATGCCTTGTGTCCCATTTCCTCCTTCTATTATTTGCATAACTATCTAATTTATAGGGTCACTTTGGCAGATACTCTTTTATTATTAGTCTATGCAATGTAGGGCAAAAAGGGGTCCTCATGTTGCCTGGATAATGCAGTAACAGTAGGGAAAAGAAAATAATACCCACAAAACCTTTCACAGAGGCAGTGTGGTACAGAAAACATGTTATCTCCTTATAGACCACTGCAGCTACGGGAGCGTTTAAGTTGGCTGTGAATTTAAACCTCACACTTTATTTTGTGAAAATGTTTATACTCATTAAGAATGAAAAGCCTTGTGAGGATCTCTAAGTTCCACCAGCTCTTTTGAAAACCTTGTGTGTTTTCTACCAGCTCCCCCGCTCCTTGGCTTCCTGAGCTGCACTGCCTTGTGCTGCTCCCTGGACAGGGCCCAGCGTCTTCCAGACACAACTGGTTCCTCATGGATTTCAACCAGACCCCTCAGGACATCTTGTTTTCACAACAGCAAAGGACAGCTGCTCGGTCTACAGGTGATACAATACTAATAAATAAGTTCCCACTGTTTCAAAACAGAATTTAAAAGGGGAAAAAGTTTCGAAACGCTGAAGATTCATTTCAGCCCAGAGGACTTCATGCTTACTTGAATATTTTCTGCGCTACAGACTCCCAGCAGAAGAACACCCTGAAGTGATCCCCAAAGACCTTCAAACATGTAATTCCAAATGTTTATATTTTTGTAACGTACTTCATTTTAGTCCTTTTTCATGGTACTGTCCAGGAGAAATAGCACCAGTTTGTTATTGCGTGCAGTATCCTGTAATTTCAACAGACTAACTTTATGTTATGAAATCTACTTTTCCAAGTGTTTTTGTTTCTCATCACTGTAGCACCTCGATGTGCAAGGTATAGAAAGGGAGAAAAACTTAAATAGGCTGTGATTTTTAATTATTATTAGCTTTTATTCCTTCCCTTTCAACACCAATGCCACTATTCATTGTTTTTCTTCCACATCTGCGCTACTCCCACTTGAACTCTTGTACTGAGAGCTCTGATTCTGATAAGCCACCTGGACACATTATTATTATTAATAATAACAATAGTAATAATAATAAGAAGAAGAAGGAGAAGAAGAATAATAATCATTTGTTTTTCTGATACTAGAAAACCTGTGCCGTTTCAAGCAGCCCATGGTCTGTTACTCTTGGGATGTCCGTGAATTCCTCTCCATCTTTCTGCCTGCTTGAAACAAGACTCCATGTGAGGAAATCTTCTCTCTAATTCCCACACTTAAGCAGAACATGAAATAGGAGTTTGAGTTCTTCCTGGCCCACCCTGCTCATGCTGTTCTTCATAAATCCTGTTGTTATTTCTAGGCCAATTGTTGTAATTATGTTTTCATTGGCCTTCTTCATTTATGTTTCATCTCCAGATAGTCTTCAATTTGGCACGTTGGCTGAGCTTCTCATGTAAAGAGAGAATATTACACTATTGTGGTTTCCTGTCCCTCCCCTCGATAAAGCCCCCATAGGTTTCTTTATCAATGAACCTAAGATTTTACTCTTGGGGTATTTCATAACTCAACTAATTCATTAGAAGAGAGAACCCTTTCAGAGATCTAATTTTTCACTCCTGACCTAACAATTCGTTGTTAGATGCTGAGATACGTTGGCTTGGAGCATAACATGAATGCTTGTCAACCTTTAATTAATGTAAATGTATCTGCATCTCAGTGTTGTATTCATGAACTCTCCTCAGTGCCAACTCGGTTGTAGGTTTTCGTGTGACTGCATCCTGAGATGCATTAATGCTGCTCACTTGAAAGAAACCATCCCTCTAATTGATATCTGTGTCATTTCAAGCTTTTGTATGATAGTTTTTTCAGTTATTGGCAAAAAGAAGGATTTGAATTATAAAGTTTCATTCAACAGTCAATATAAGCCTGAAAATACAAGATACAGGAAGGAGTAATTTTAATGTACTGTTAGTATTTTAACTCTCTAATTTAAAGTTACCATATAGTTAAGTTAAAAAGTATTTTCTGCTTTTATTTTTAGCAACAGACCTAAACAACAACGTATTTTTTTTTTTACTTTCTACCAAGATTACATCTTAAAAATTGTGCTTATTGGAATTTTCTATTCTTTTTCAATTTACAATTAAGGTTTTTTCCTATGTAAACCCTCAGACCACATCCCATGACATTTCTTTTGACTTCTCATTCTAAACTGCTGTGTAGCTTTGCTCCCTGCTGTTAAAATAGGATTTGACAGAAAACAGGAGGATTTGGGTCAAATTTGACTGCAGATGCACACTTGATACTTGAAGTATTGTGCCCATGAACTGGATTGTGTTGACTCTGTGTACTACAAACTTGGCTCAGGAATGCAAATCAAAACATTTTCTTACATGAAGTTGCTATGCTGTAGGAAATAGCAAAAATAGGTAAATTAAGACAAATTTGTTATGATGTAACGGAATTATTCGAGGAGATATTTTTTACACAATTTAAGTCATTAGGTCTGGCTGATATGTAAGTCAGTAGTCATTTGGGCATCAGAATATTCAATGGACGGAGCTCAATGTCAGTTATTCTCAACTGTAAGTTGTTGGTTTTTTTTTAATACCACATTTTTCTTAATCACACACAGTGAACACATTTGAAATATTTCTGGTCATTCTATGTAGTAATTTATTCCTTATGTGTTCCTGAAGTGTATAGATTCTTATCCTATAAGTATATAATTGCATTAGATGATCTCAAGAGGCCCCTCCTGAACTATTCTATGATACATTTATAAGAAAGGAGAGAAATATACCTCATTTTGAAAATTATTTGAGAAAGAGTTAAAAAAACACTACCTGCCTGTAGTTGTGGATCGCATTGACTGAAAAGTGTGCTATTTGCAATGCAGAAAAATGCAGTAACGGTCAATGTGTTCTACTTGTACACTAACCCTGACCGTGGAGAGAACTGAGGCGATTTCTGAACTAAACTCGCTCAATTATTCCTGACAACTGAATTGTCCTGCAGTTCTAGGGTTTTAAAAATGCAAATAGTCTTATGAGGAGAGAAACCATCCTAAAGCCAACTCCGTAACGTCCAAGGCCTCGCTTTCACTTGCTTATGTGTATATTCCCACAGTAAACTGGAGATTGAAACCCTCTGAGAGCACTGGTGGTCAGAAAACAGGAGGATTTGGGTCCAAACTCAACAGATGTCAAGGCTAGCACTGACTCCAGGGAAAATTAGTGAAGAATTTGTGGTTTTTGTGTTATCCACCAAGGGACACCAGTGTGTGACTGGTTTTCCACTTAACTTTTTGTCTCCAGTATTCCTTCTTGCAGTTGAGGGACAATTACTGAGAAGGGAATAAATTCAGTTATGCACAGACATGATCTGGTGGAATGAGAAATGCCCCAATCAAATCAGCTCTGTCAGTAACACTCTATTGGTTTGAAATCTGAATTAACCTGTAGAGGAAATATCTGCAGCGAGACATAGCTAGTTGGAAAAAAAAATCATCTCAGAAGATTAATATTAAAGCACTGAAGATGCTATGGAAGTAATCTAATCTGATTGATTGATGTACCACAGCACATCAAATGGACAGAGAAATAGCATACAGAAATAGCAGCTTTTGTTCCTTGGGTATGTGAAGCATTTGCAATGGTTCCCTCAAACACTGCACCGTGAAGAGTCAAATGAAGAAATTCTGGTCAAGAGAGAGTATTAAAGTATGGCCTTCTCTGGTAGGGAAAGCAATAGATCCATTAATATGACATGAATGATCAAGCTAACACATCATTCCCACATATTCTGCCCTGTTTCTACCTATACATAAAGAACAGACAGATTTATTGCTTCTTTGCTCTTCGTTTGGAAGAAGTGAATTTAACTAATTGCTAAAGTGAATGGACTGATACCTGTGCCTCACTGCTTTGCATGGATGAGCCCAGAAGCCAAACAGTTCTCTCTACCTATTCTACCCCCTGCAAATCTCATAAGTTTCATAAGTTTCCTAGTTTCTAATTACAATCGTTCATTAATTATCTCCAGAAAAAAAAATAAATCCAGAAAGTGAGCTGACTTGTACTACACTATTTCCATTAAAGCTTCAAAAGTAAGAAAAATCTACACATTTGGCCAAAAGTTTTCTATTTGGTTTATTTCTATGAGAATTTTGGCTGAGTTTGGGAAATAGTTATGAAGCAAAATGTAATTACTGGTGCTGCACAGTAGACCTAATATTTTAATCAGAAAAGATTGATAGGAGGCATTTGGAAAATATTGCTATTCCCATTTTTCAGGTAGAAAGCCGAGTCAAAGCAAGATTAGATTACCTGCCCAGGAGGAATTCTGTAGCACCGTCAAGATTGATAGATTTGGAAAATACTTTGTGTATGTTTGTTTTCCTGCAGAACTCTATTCCTTCCCATAAGAAGCTGAAAAGGTTTCACTGTGCAACGCTGCACTATGAAACAGTTTTAATTGCAACCAATAATTACATTCCAGGAGACTGGAAGAAGTACGAATTTCTTATGAAATGTGATTTCAGTCAGGCGGTTCTGGACCAAGTTTTTGGATAATATCAATCAATACAGCTCTACTTAGATTAGGAGATCTCTGATGATACTTCTAAGTTGAGAGTAGGCTGAAATGTGACTGCTATGAACAATACACCAGAATAGCTGTGTGTTTTGACAGCAAGGCCTGTTTGGTTGGCTGTGTCTTCCTCAGCAATTCTGTACTCCTAACAACGTGTTTCCCAAGGTATTTGTAGGAATTTAATCAGTTCCTATCCATAGGTAATAAAATGTGAAGTAACAGACACTGACATCACATTAAAATGAAGAAAAACCAAAGAAGAGTGGGAATTTCGCAATGAGTGATGCCATGCTTTAAACTAAAGCAAGCTATTTGTATTGACAAGATGGTGAAATGTATAAAACAAAATCCTCAAATGTGAGTGACGGCTCATTTGGGTATGCTGCCACAGGTCAACGCTCATATCTTACAGCTTTCACAGTGTCCCTTTAACAAAATCTTCACCGTGACTTCCCCATCAATTGAACACGAGGTCATTGTTAGGGTCAGGAAGGGATTGCTCCATTATCAAGTGCGTGCCTGTGCTCTTTAATTGTGTGTCTAGATGCACACTAGAGAGAAGTACATTAAAGACAGCATTTATTAACTTAAAGAGTGATCTGTTATGTTAATGGCTTCACTTCTGGCCATGTGAAAGAGGATTATACATTAATAAATCAAAGCAAATGCATTCTCTGCCTTAAAAAAAAATGCAGCTAAGTATTTGGTGCCTGGTCTTTATGGCTCCTATTAAAAGAACAGTCATTCCAGGCTGGCCACAACTGAACAGCATTTCTGGTGTAACAGTTAGCCAACTTTAACAGATCTAAATTAACCTAATACTGGTTTAAATTAAGTTTAGAACTATTTGGTTTGCTGAAATTTTCGAATCAAAGTGTTTGTATAAGAAAGGTAGACAAAATACATTATTTCTAGCGTTTCCCTCCTTTAGAGATTCTCCTTCAGGCAGTAAGGGGTGGGTCTGGAAAGGAACCAGAGAGCAAGGCTGTCTTCATAAATCACACCGTTAGTTTTGGATTGGGTTTTGGCAGTCAGAAAGCACAAACTGCAGCTAGCAATTCTCTTTCATTACAGAGCGATAAGCTTTTTTTCTTTTCTTTCAAACCAGAAATATTGTCGGTTGACTTAGTGTAGCCAAAAAACGTCGTAGGTCTGGAAAAATAACGTGTAAAGGAATCGCATTCAACAAAAATATTGATTTAAATCCTTCACAGTGGAACTGACACGGAAAGCCTTTGGACACAAATTAGTCCTAGATTATGAGGCTACGTCACTTATCTGGGCATTGGCAGAATGACCTTTCTCAATAGAGTAGCTGGAAAGTCAAGTGTTTTAGTATACATGGTATAGCTTGTGACTTGATGGGATAACGTCTGTGATTTGTTTGCTTTAATGTGCATATTTGCACGTTATGACAAAAGAATGTCAAAGATAACCCTTTCAAAATCTGAGGTTCGCATACATAGGTGACTGATATGTCATTTCCATGCAGCTAGGGAGGAACAAATTGAAATACTCTAGAATTCAGGATGGCTACTGAATCTTTCTCCAATATTTATGACCGTGAGCCAGCACTGTGCCCTTGTGGCCAAGAAGGTCAATGGCATCCTGGGGTGTATGAGAAGGGATGGTTGTAGGGCAGAGAGGTGCAGGACGCCTGGCCGTGTTCCTGTGTGACTGCTCTGGTGATCCTGCTCTGGCAGGGGCTGCACTGGGGGGAGCTTTCCAGGTCCCTTCCAACTCCTGACATTCTGGGTTTCTGTGATTTCCCACTTATTGACTTTCCCAAAAAGGTTATAGGGCCTAGAGTAGCAGGTGACCTCCAAAGATCTTCAACGCCTCTTGAGAAAGGTGCCCCTGCCTCACTACGCCACAGAAATCCACCACGTTTAGAAAGAAAATCCCACGTCAAAATCCCAAGGTAAACAACACTCCAAGTATTTGCTCCAAACATCAATAGGGAAATATTTCAGTCTTGAAATTACAAATGTTGCTGAGCTGTAGAATTTTATGAGTGTTTAAAACTCTAGTGTAGCTCACGCCCTGACCTGGTCACTGGCCTCAGTCCACACCAAAGCTCCAGACCTCATAGCTTGGAAAGCTGAAAATCCTGCTGCAACTCTGCATTTCACATGTTGGATATTATTTTTTCATTGAAAACCAGCTAATTTACTGGCAATTTAAGGCTAAATGAGATACATCTACGCAATCTACAGCTAGAACGCAGAAATGACTGAAGAGCAAATACATCCCTAGAGAACCTGGCTCAGTTATGAGCTGAGCTAGTTGGCAAGTTTTTGATGCTGTATTTTAATGTTTTGGGTTTTTTCTCAATTGGAAAATATCGACACCCTGAAGTGTTTATACATATCCCAGATTTATTTTTTTTATTATTCTACAACTTCACAAGAAAATATTTGGCAATTTTTTATTTGTTGGAGGTTCTACCCTTAAATGAGAACCAGAACATGAGTGATAATGGCTGGAGTGCAGAGGCTAGGGTAATAAATTCTGTGTTATACCCTGCCTCTTCCTTCATGCCTGCTTTTGTGAAACAGAATAAAAAGAGCTCCATGACTATAAATTTAATCATACTGTAACCTGCTGAATGCTTGACCACTGCAAGAAATTAAAATGCCACATTTTGTCTCTTATCTTGTGAGACAGTGGAGAATGAATGAGATTATTTTCCTTGCACATTCAGTGCAAACTGCTTCGGCAGTATGTGTAGGTTGAAAAGTCTCATTTTAAAAGGGATTCATTTACCAGCCTCCTCTTCTTTTTTAGGAGTATAAGTTAGCAATTTAATTTGACTGGTAATTGAACGTTAATAGATCTATCTGCAGCATTATTTCTAAAAGAGCGTTTTGGAAGTATTTGTATAGAAGTAACGATATTGAAACTGTCTCGTATGTATATACAGTTAAGTTATGAGTTCTACTCACTGTCATAATTGAGCATTTCCTATTATGTCACCACAAATATATGGTCTCGTTGCTAGCCTGGACTATATAACACTCTTGAGCGCTGAACAGGCTGGCTTCTAATGACTTAGTTCTGATCTATTTCTTCAGCAAGGCTGATTACAGCTCTAAACAAAATAATACATAGAAAGATTATTAAGTTACTGCACATCCACTCTCTTTCAGAAACTTAGCTCTTTGTTTGCTATATGTATTTCTTGCTGATTGCCATGAGCTATTTTCTAATGTAAAGAACCCAGCAAAAATGGTGACAGAACACCATGGAAGACCTGTGTAAAACAATAATGAAGAAACTCTGGATGACTGATGGGAAACTGGCTCATTGCTTATGAAACTGAAAGGAAACGTCATTGCTGTCCCTTGAAACCAATCTTGTTAGGAAGTTTAGACATACACATGTACAAACCTGTACATGTCCACCCAAACAGAACGGTTGTTAAACTTAGATCTTTGTCATCTTGATTCTCCTGAAGTCTGGTCTCTAGCCCCACCACTATCAGAGAAAATTTCCCTATAGTTTAAGGGGCTACAAGGGGGTGTTAAGCAATGGTAAAAAAATGGCTTTGTTGAAATCCGTAGGTTAATTTTTTTTCCAGAATAGAGTTTATTCTGCAGAGTTACATCCACAATAGATTTTATATTGCAGCTGTATTAATTTTTGCTTCCTGGTCAAAGCCATTGTGTATTACTTGTGGGTATTGCCCAACAAGTAATTTCATCCTCAGTAACGTCTGCATTTCAAATTGTCATATAGATGACTTCTGAAGAAATAGCGTCAAGGAGGATAATTTAGATTATCAAGGGAAGCTTTTCTGTCAGAGAAGTCACTAAGTAAAATTTTATAATCCTAAATAATCATAGAAAGTTGAAAAATCTTTGCTGAGATAAACTTTAAAATTATGTTCCACGAGAAGGCATAGTATGGCCCTGTTTATGCAAGCTAGAATTAATGAAGTGATTTACGTAAGCAATCAGAACTATTCACTGCAGCTTGAATTACAGCTATCAAACACTGCATAAATTAATATCCGAATGTAGAGTCTGAATTCCAATATTCTTACTTTGAATAGTAATTGCTACGCTTAAAAATAATATATTTTCTAAGCAACTTGTGAGCCGAAAAGTGGGCTTACATGGTGTAGTATGATTTGATTTAAAAGAAGATGGATGCATTTTAATATATTTATTCAGCTCTTTGCCAATATGGTATAATATGTCACAAGTAAACATTCGGTTTTCTATGATGACGTGTTCATAGTTACCAACGATTGCTCAGGAACAGAAATGGAACTAGAGCCAAGAATTGCGCTCCTCTGGTACAACCGCACCAACAAATGTAGCTAGTGGAGTGTCTTCACAGAAGTTACATCTGATTTCTCCATACTTGTTGCAATATTAAAAATATTACACAAATTTTTGAACAGGAAGAGAAACTGGCAAGACATCCAATGAGTGGAACCTCTAGAAAATACCTATAAATTCATACCTATTAAAAATACCTATAAATTGCATGCCCTATGAGAAAGAAAGAACTCTAGAGTTCACCTCCAAAATCACACGTAGGTAAATGTAAATTGCTACTACAGATTCTGATCTAAGAACTTACCATGTACTTAGTGGAGACTTACATCAATCAAAACCTCACTTGATGTATTACACTGGAAACTTTTTGATAACTCTTATTCATCTAAGAAAAGCTTATCTGAATTTGTAGAATTTTATAAAATTCAGACCATTGGGAAAGTTTTAAATCAAAATTTTCTTATATGTAGTTTTTAAATTTGCACATAGTTAAGATTAAAGAGAATGACTAATGATGAAAAAATATTTTAATTGCCCTGCAACAGAAGCGATCTGCTTTAAAAAATAAAATGTTCTCACAAGAAGAAAGTTTTAAATAAAATAATTTCTGTCGTGCTTAAGTGAACTAATAGAAAGCTTGGGAGGATCTTATCAATGTCTGTAAATGTCTGATAAGAGACAAAGACGACGAAGAGAATCTCGCTGATGTTCAGTAGCAGGACAAGAGGCAATGGGGACAAATGGAAATATAGGAAATTCAATTTAAATCTAAGAAAAAATGTCTTTCTTTTAAGGGTTGTTCAGAGTTGTAGTCTGCATCCTTAGAGATATTCAAAACCTGTCTGGATATGGTCCTGAGCAGCCTGCTTTGAGTAGAAAGATGGGACTGGACACCCTCCAGAGGTACCTTCCTGCCTCAACTCTGCTTCGAATCCATAGCCCTCCCCAGAAAAACTAAAACCATTTTCCTTCCACCCAAATATGTTTAAAAAGAAAAGAATACATACTCAGTTCTCACAGAAGGCAAGAAGGCTTGCCTGTGACTCCCCCACCTACAAAAAACTTGTCATCCAAAGCCAATACAACGGCATCGGAGCTAACAAAGACAGTTTATTATCTCTTTAAAGCTAGATGTGGTAATAGGTATTTCTTTAATTTTGCTGTTGTTGGAATACTTAAAATAGTTTGTAAGACATATGTCCATGTCCTCAGAATGCTTCTGATCTATGTAGAAAAGACAGAAAGTAGAAATATCCTTGCTGTCCTTACAGTATGGAGAGCTTAATGCTGGGATCACGAGGAGCTGGCTGTGGAGACTCGCCAAGTTTCCACAATATGTCAGCTCCAAAAGACGTTTCTGAAATCCTCACCAAGTATTTAGTGCCCAGATTCTTAGGAGAATAGCCAGAACACATGGGAAGTCTTTTTCAGAGGACCAAGTTCTTCTGGATCCCATTCTGCCATTGTAAAAGCTTATCTGAGTCAAGCTTGATACAGCAATGATATATTTACAGTAGCTTAGGCTCACTGAGTTCCTCATGCACAGACAGAGCCAAGGAGCCATATCAGGGTAGAAGTTAATTTGGCGTGACCAGACCTTAAATCATCAAAAGCTTTATAGGAATCTACTCCCCACTTTATCTTTGCTTCCTCTTTTCTCAAGCTTAGACATCAGCAGGTATCAAAAGCCTTCAGTTTTATAAAGTGCATATTTTGCAAGTTACAACCATATATACTGGAACTACTTTAAACAGCATCAACCCACAGCTGCTCGTTGAACCATAGGATTTAATCTGAAGATTAGAAGATCTGGAGATAAATCTTCAATTCCTTGTCCCCACAAGACGAGTCTTCATTTCATCCGCTTTGCAGTTGCCCGTGTTTAGTTGTGTTTTATATGAGTCTCAGGGTACTAGCTAGCATTTGGGTTTTTCCCCACCTTTGAGAGTTGGTGATGGATATATACAAGTAAAACCGCTACTACCATCTGGCTGGGGCTGATCCACCCAAATCCGAACACCCACAACTACTTTAGTCCCCTGCAGCTGCCTTTTTATAGCAGAGACACATAGATGTTTTTACAGTGTGATTCATGTCCTTATAGATGTGATTCATCTATATGTTGTTAGAGTAATAAACCATTCCTGAGGAGTGCCTGGTTTCCCCTGTTTATTAGAAAGGGAGATGAAGGTACCTAACTCAGAAGAAGCTACATGGATAGCAGATGTCTGAAAGTAGACACAATGAATATATCTCTTTTAGCGTGCACTTATAATGCAAGCTTACTTCTCTCCTCACACTTACCTTACATCAAATGGTAGCCCCATCTCCATGGTCTCAATGCCTAGAAAAGGCACAAACTTCTCCTCTATTCCAGAGGGTTCCTCGTGAGATATATGAAGTAGAGAAGACATGAAAGCACCATCCCATTTTCTGCTGCCATCCTGCTCCCTCAGGGCTGGGAAAGCACCACCACAGCCCACTGCTACACATGAAATGATGAGAAACTCATCAAACCTATCAGCTGTCAGACCTGGATTTTATTATCCTTTGTGGAGTCTGGCATCACATGATAGGCTTTACTTAATTAGATACACCTTTGTGTTAATTACCCATTTGCAGTTACCTAGCTTTTAATTACTATCTCCAGTCCTTTGGCTCTTGCTGGGTTCATTAACAGAACAGACAGAATACTAAATGTGTCTCTTGACAGGAGCTAACTTTTTACAGCTTTCTTTCTTGTCTGTTGGATCATATTGAAATGAGTTTTCAGATGCTTACATTGATTTTGAAATGTTTATTGACAGAAACGTTGACTAATACACAATTTAGTGGCAACCATACACATATATCTTGACATGCTCTCTCTGGTTTTTTTCTCCTCTAGTTCATTTTTACAAAAGAATATTTCCATGAAAGCGGTTTCTTATTTTCATAAAATAGGTCTGAGCTTGGTACTTCTGGTTCCCACTAAATTTTCCGTTCCCAATAAACCATTCTAGTGTCAGAGAGAGTCCGAAATCCAGCAGAACCAACAGCTTTGAAATCCTTGGAAGGCCAGACTCTAATAGAAGTGGTTGGGAGTTTTCCAGTGAACATGTTTGAGGATATATATTAGGGAACATATTGGTGTCTTTAAGTCTCCATCTGCTCCAAAAGTTTTATTTTAATTTTCCCTCAAAGATAACTTACCAGCATTTTCCCTGTTATCTCTTTGGCTTTCAGCAGCCTTCTCTGGTCTTTTTCATTAATGGAAACATATGGCCACACGATAAAATAAATCTGCGCCTTGCTTTTGCATTTTAAGCCCTGGAAAACTCCCCAGCCTACATATCACAAGTCTTTGGCCTTGTCACACTGGTCTGTTATTTGAGTAATAGTTTCTGTTGTGTAAGTCATTATATAAAAATCCATATAGGTTTTTCCTTAATTAGCCAAAAAGAAGGCTGTTATGTTCAGCAGCTTAATTTTCTACTTTCTTTTTAAAATTAACGTATTTCTATAGTGTTATCCAAATCAAAGTTTGTTAGGAACATGCGCCCTCAGAATATTTTCCTTTTTAAACATTTGTCTCTTTTTTTCCCTACTTTTTTCTCATTCCATCACTAAAATAGGTTTCTCTTCTTTTCTATCAGCTAACACAACAATTGAAACCGCTGACATTTAGCCTCAGCTTTCAGCCAAACTTCCCTTTATCTCCCTGGAAAGAACAATTGAACTTTCCGTGCATTTCTTTCATAAAGGTTGAGATGTTGCCCTGGCTCCAGGTAAATGGCTCCAATCTGCCCAGACAGCCCAAGTCATCCTGCATTTCCCTTCAGGAAACGTTTTGAATATGCATCCTGCATGATTCCTTGATAACAGGCATACGGCCAACACAATATCCTCTGGAAGATGCCTGCTCTACTTCAAAGTATGTTCTCCCATAGACTCATGAAACTGTAACATCCTGAAAAATCCTCCTCCGCCTTCTGCAAGGGCCTGATGTGAAGGGCTTTCAACATCTACACTTCCCTTTCTGTAGGGAGAAAAGTAGTAATAATTTCCCAAATAGGGAAAAATCTAGCTTCTGAAATGGGAGATATCGTTGTTACTGGTTTAAAGCTGCGTGTCTGAGTGAGGGTGAGGGGAGAGGAGCAAATTTCACTTGACAATTTGCTCATGCATTAGAGTCACCGCACATTAGCAGCCTACCAGAAGTATCCCAGAGGTAGTGCATTTGTGTATCTGTACGCTTAAAAGAATTAGATTCCAAACACATTGTCATGGTTTAAGCCCAGTGGCCATATGAGCACCACAGTGCCATTCACGCACTTCTCCCTCCGGCCCCACAACGTGGGATGGGGAGAAGGAAAGAGGACAGGGAGGTTTGGCTCACCACTTATGGTCACAGGCAAAAGACAGACTAAACTTGGGGAGAAAAAAACAAAACAATTCAATTTGTTACCGGTAGCATCAGAATAGAATAGTGAGAGATACAACCAGATCTTAAAGTCAACCCCTCCCTTCTTCCCAGGCTCAGCTTTGCTCCTGGTTTCTTTACCTCACCCCTTTTGCCCAGTAGTGCAGGGGGATAGGAATGGAGTTGCAGTCAGTTCATCCCGTGCGGTCTCTGCCGCTCCTTCCCCTTCAGGGGTAGGGAGGACTCCTCCCACTCTTCCTCTGCTTCCATATGACAACCGTACCACAGGAGAAAAGTCCTCCACAGAACTCCAGCGTGGGTCTGCCCACAGCTGCAAAAGTGTAAGCATGATGTGTTAAAACACAAGATTATCCTATGAGCTTTAGAGTGTTAATAGCTGAAATGTCATGGTAGAAAATGGAGCATTTAATACAAGTTTCTGGCTCGCTGTGAGGAAAGTACAAATCAGAGAACCTGTTCAAGCCTCACGCTGATGTTGAGTGTCAGGTTGAGGATGACTGGGAGCCCAGGAGCTCTCCCAGGTCACACAGTTCGCCCATAGCCCAGATGAGACACCACATAAATGCAAGACGTGAACTCCAGCACAAGGAATATGTCACCTTCTTACTCCACAGAGAGGATCAACAAAACAGATAATACAATACACTTTCAATGACTGTCCATGATAGTAAGAAACTACGTATTACACATTTTCGCCATTATATAGGGCATCTTCGGCCACGGTGCACAACAGTGTTTTGTGAAACGCTTTTCCCTTTTGTTTTTTACTGAGATGTGAATGTTTTCATTGATGATGAGCAGTCATTTCTGTTAGTTTATATGGGTCCTTATCATTCTGAAATTCCTGACACACCTGAACAAAACGGATGTATATTCCTCTAATGCAGAAGGGGAACTGTCAGAACCAGTTTACATCCTGTGCAAGCTGCCAGTAGGAGCTCACAGGGACACTGGGCCACATTCTCCTGTCTCTACACCAGCCTAATCATAAAGCATTGGCTAAAGCATGTGAAGAGATGAAAACAAAGTGAGTATTCACACTAAGGGGAGTATTAACTTCAGGCATCTAATTTTATGTTTCTCCAGAAGGTCATTCAGAGATCCCATGTTAGCCTGTTACAGACAGTAAATCACAGCAGAAGCCACTCTTTCTCCCTTGACTGTAGCAGGAACTCAGTGAAAACTAACCTAATTTAAGCTGTGGTTATGGTCACTTGAAGTCTCCATAAATCTCCATAGCCATGAAGATGGACAGTCTGTGCCTCTTCCCACACATATTTCTCAAACCCACATGTGGGATGGCTAGAAACTAAACTGACCAAAGCAGGGGGCAGGGAAAGTAAAGATTAGTTTTAAGCCATGCCAGTTCCCAGATCCTATTCTGGGACCAAGTATCTGGGTGAAAGTCCTTGCTGACAGAAGGGAAGCTGTGAGAAATACCCAAGGAGGAGAGGGAGAAAAGGGCTGCCTCTTTGGACCGCACCATGGTTTTATGTCCTAGTAATGTGAACATGTAAAATGGGTTTATTTTACTTACAGGCAGTATTTAGCGCTGAGACATGCTAATGATGCACATCTCAGAGGAACTGATTGTGGAATGAACTTCCAGAGGATAAAGAACAAAAGTAGTGTTTCATTACATCTCGGGAGCGCTGCCAAAGCTTTGTCCTTGATAAAAGACTTCCACCTGAAACACAGGCATATTCGTGACCTAAACCAACCTCGCTCCTGCCTAAACCATCAAAACACTTCATTC
The DNA here is from genome assembly GCF_000695765.1 of Mesitornis unicolor. Classification (NCBI taxonomy): domain Eukaryota; kingdom Metazoa; phylum Chordata; class Aves; order Mesitornithiformes; family Mesitornithidae; genus Mesitornis; species Mesitornis unicolor. Next base: position 39,046 of record NW_010209149.1, read on the forward strand.
AAAGAAATGTTTCTGTGACTCAAAAGAGAACTGCCAAAGGGTGTATGGATTGCGGCAGCCTTTGTGACCCCATTTATGTGGAAGGTATTTAGATGTTACAGAGCTGGGAAACAGTTCAACCACTCGGATATGGTATTTGCTTTATAAATATCCCTCCAACTTTTGGTGGAGTGCTTCACAAAACATACTTCAGTGTTAGAAAGCCTCTCTCAATCTGTGCTTAATATTCAGTGGGGTGTTACAGATGTCACCAGGCTTGCCTCCGTTGTGCTCAGTTTGGGATTTTCCAGTTGAAAGCAACTTCAGATAATTATTTTTGTTACATGGTGGTGTTAAACCAGGAGTTCAGGCCACTAAGTCACTGTGCTCATGGCACTTGGGAGGTCCTCAGACTACTGCTTTAAACTCAGAAAAGAAATATCAGAAACCTGCAGGCCAGAATCATGCTTTGAATTTGGAGCATCCCCGTTTACCTCAAGTATCCACACTACTCATCCTGCCAGAAGGAACTACAGCTAATACCCATCCCTACATGGATAAAGAAGAGATTTTCTTGAGAAATTTTTCAGGATGAGGAAAAAAAACCCCACTACAATAATAAATGAAGGTCAATATAAGCAGTTTATGTAAGCTGGTTTGCTGAGGGCTGGATATGAGAAGTCATATTTACATAGTATAAGGAAAAATTGGAGTTTATCTCCTGTTCATCTGTCTTCCAGTCCTTGAGTTCAGCACCAGAATGTAAATTTTTAATGCATCTCAGAGATATTATGATTATTTATTGTTTATTTTGCTCAGTTTTCTTTTCTTTCAAGCAAATTCTGGGCCTTGCAGTCCTTAACAACAATGAGCTCATGGTTAAAAACGGCTCCAGTCTCAAATATAGCCAAAGAATTTTCCTACATAGCTGAAGAATTTTTTATTATCCTCAGAATTATGCTTTCATCATTTAGAACCAAATCCTTATGTTCTTACCTTTTTCTCCTTATTGCTTTTTAAACCCGTTACAGAAAGTGTGATTTTATTTTTTTTTTAATCCCTGAGGGATTAAGTTTTAAAACCAGTTGCCTGAGTTGGTCTATTAATAATAATGTAAATGCTCACCCAGCAATGGAAGAGTAAAACATTTGCCCGTTCTCGTTTCCCTCAGAGAACTCAGCAGCCCTAATTTTGGATTTGTACCTGGAATTCTTGAGCTGCTCTGATTTTTAACACCCAGTGACTTTGTTATATTCAGCCACTTCTGCATCACCTAGTGCTGAATTCCATTTATTTCATTTATGGTAGCTTTTAAATCAAGCTCTGAATTGACGTAGCACTCTAAGCTAATGGCTATTTTCAGTATTTCTTTATTCTGTGTTTACAGAAACTTAAAACAAACACAGGCTAAACTCGTGTAAGTGGAAGAAGCATAAAATAGCTACATGACAGATAAAGAGAGTATGAAACCAAATAAACCTTTAGAATAATTAAGTGCTCGTGTTGAAATACGCTGTTATTGTAGCAAGTGGAATGTTAAATCACTTTTGAAATCCTTAGAGGTGAACTCACTCAGAGCTGTTACAAAGGCAGGGTGAAATATATACATGCACAAGTGCGTGTGCACACACACATAGGTGCTATTTTACAGCATCTGTTAATAACCCGGGAATTACCCACAGAGAAGGCACAGTGAAACAAAACAGCACCACCAAGAAACAGTGATTATTTTACAGGAAGATAGGTCCACGGCATCCTCCACTCCCAACCAAACCCTTAAGGTAGGTGGCTACTCATGGGTTTATTTTTTTCATGTCTCACATCCATAAACTGAGGGTTAGGTATCCAGACAATTGAGAGGTTTATGGGGAATGGATGGAAAGAAAGAAGGGTTGGAGGGTGGGAGGGAGAGAAAGGGAGTGAGGAAAGAGGAAAGAACAGGAGGAAGGGAAACAGGACGGAGAGAAGAGAGACAGGAAGGAGAGAGAAACTTGAGCAGCCTTGTAACCATAGGGCATTGGTTAAAATAGGCAGACTCCCTGAATGTGCCATGTCCTGGCTCTGGCCAACTTCATCAGAGTGGTGTACAGGAGAGTTTCTACCTCTCCACTGAAAGGGATTTATACTTACAGGGTGTCTGGAGCAGCCTTTCCCTCAGACAAGCACAAACTCGCAGTGCATCTCAACCATTAGGTACAAATCTCATGGAAGTCTGGGCTGAAGCTCGACTTATTCTTGTCTTTTACTGGGCTGAACTATGAGCATCCTATACCATCAGGCTACAGCAAAAACCGGGCTCTCCGAGCACATCTTGTTGAAGATGACTTGTAGGACGGCGTGATTAATAATTGCGCTGTGGTCCAGTGACAGGAAAGCTCATCAAAGATATAGAGGACAATTTTAATTACTTTTCCTTATGAATATTTAATAATGAACATCTATTTATATTTCATGGAGCAACTCCAATGGGTATGATGCCAATCCAGAATAACTAAGGAGTTAGAGCACTTTGGAGCACAGGACAGAGTCTTGACCAGGTTCTGGGTTTATTTAGGCAGTGAAGAGATTGAATATTAATCTTTCATATGTCCTGTGAGAGCAGAGACCACTAAACTGTAAGATACTATGTGTATGTAAGATACAATCATCTTGTTTTGACAAAAAAATGCTTTATTTGCTGAAATTTAGTAAGCTGATGTGTTCTGACAAGATAAAGTTGTTTTAGTAAATAACCCACTAGCTCATCTCATCTATGATGGCAGGATCATCTCTTTTCTTGTCCTTCCATCATGTTTGCTCAATACCGGTGTTTCCTGCCCAAATGTACATTTGAGTTGGTGTTTTCCTCAGGGAACAGGAGGAGCATTTGGAATTGGGCATTGCAATAACCAGGTGCATGACAACGCTTATCAAGCGCTACTGGATTCAATAGACACGAGTTTACATTGCATTTAAACACTTGATACTATACTTGCTTAAAGAGGGAAATGAGCTTATGACCCTCGAAACATGTCTTACTTCCTACGATTTATGCCTAACGAATGGAGAATAATGGGAGTTACTCCAAGAGGAGACATTAAGAGAAGCTTTTCCTGTCAAGGTGGATATGCGATTGTTCAGGACAGGCACTTCAGAATTAAAACAGCTTTCTGTTTTTCCCCCCCCAGTGTTTTAAGCAGATTTTCTGTCGTTTGACATGGTATTTAACCCTTTTATTAACCAGAGGGAGCCTTGCTTTTAATGTGACTCCAGCCCCCTTCCCATAAAAAGACAAAGTACCACAGTTATAATATTAATAGCTCCTTCGGGGGGTTTTGACAGTACAATTGTACTTAAAATTCTGCCAGGAAGATTAGGACCCTACCTGATGCTGACTTCAGCATTTTATGATCTTATAACCTGACTTTTTGATGAAAGTCAGAGCAAAGTATTCCTGAAGTGGGCTATATACAAAAGCATTCCTACATTCAATATTCAGAGTTCATACAACTGAAATTTCTTACCGTATTGGAGGTGACTTCTTTGACTACTTCAGGACACTTCACAGGGAATGATGTGTCTGATATCGATATAGAAACATCTGTTTAGTCCAGAGAGGGTGTCTGGCAATCTCAGTAGATGTGTGAGTGGAGGGATTGGTATTTTCATAGTAAAATCCTACGTTACCATTCTTGCAGAATGGCAAGCAGAGTGGTTTTGTACATGGCAGGCTACTGCTATTTTAATGTTCATTGGCTGCTGATTCTTAGTCATGGAGCAGGTGTCTGATAGTCATTCCTAGACTGTATTACCTATCTAAGATACAGACCCCTGTTTCCCCATTTGGTTTCTATTTAAATGTGTCAATCCCTGAACTCGCGTGCTTTGGGGCTGCATCATTCTCACAGGGCAGGCTTTGGCAATGTGTGCAAGAAGCAAAGTATTTTTTGGAAGAGAGGAGAGCTTGTTAATAGACAATTCAACTAGACAACTGGTAAAGATTTAGAAAGCTAAAGAATCGTTCTTAAACATTCGATCTGTTTTGAATTTCTGTAGCAAAGCTATTTATCTTTATGAACTCTTTCCAGAGGACGGGCTGAGATCGCTGCCACTTTTGTGGTTGACTTACATCAGTTCAGCCACAACCACATTCCATTAGCAGCGCACGACAGCAGTGCAAGAGCACCATGAATAATAATTACTATTAGGTAAGCTAAGCCTTCTGCATATTTGTGCACTTATTGATTTCTACATTCCCATTGCACCGGCAGAGTTTGCCTATTTTGGGTCACCAGAAGCCAATGTGGAATTTTCTTGCCTGAAATCTTGATCAGTGTATCTCTTGCAGATGGAAACCCATATAAATATATTGGAAAGTGTACAAATATCAGCTGGATTGGCCTGAAATTAAATTCTGGAAGCTATTATAGCTTTAATAGAGTAATTATAATATTCTATATGTGTATATGTGTATATAT
>NW_010209150.1:0-2039 GCF_000695765.1 Mesitornis unicolor
AATTTTAAGGACAGGAATTTCAAATTTGGGGCCAAATTCCCCCATTTTTTAGACAAGAATTGTGATTTTGGGGCCAAAACTACAAAATTCAGGTGAAAAATTCAGAAAAATCCCAACTTTAGGAAGAAAATCCTGAATTTTTGGGCAAAAAATTCCAATTTGGGGCAAAATTCCCCCATTTTTTAGACAAGATTTGTGATTTTGGGGCCAAAATGACAAAATTTAGGAGAAAACTTGAAAAGAACCCCAATTTTAGGAAGAAAACCCTAAATTTTTGGGCAAGAAATTCCAATTTGGGGCCAAATTCCCCCAATTTTTAGGCAGGAATCGCGATTCTGGGGCCAAAATGACAAAATTTAGGAGAAAACTTGAAAAGAACCCCAATTTTAGGAAGAAAACCCTAAATTTTTGGGCAAGAAATTCCAATTTGGGGCCAAATTCCCCCAATTTTTAGGCAGGAATCGCGATTCTGGGGCCAAAATGACAAAATTTAGGAGAAAACTTGAAAAGAACCCCAATTTTAGGAAGAAAACCCTAAATTTTTGGGCAAGAAATTCCAATTTGGGGCCAAATTCCCCCAATTTTTAGGCAGGAATCGCGATTCTGGGGCCAAAATGACAAAATTTAGGAGAAAACTTGAAAAGAACCCCAATTTTAGGAAGAAAACCCTAAATTTTTGGGCAAGAAATTCCAATTTGGGGCCAAATTCCCCCGTTTTTAGACAAGTGTTGAGATTTTCAAATTTGGGGCCAAATTCCCCCATTTTTTAGACAAGAATTGTGATTTTGGGGCCAAAACTACAAAATTCAGGTGAAAAATTCAGAAAAATCCCAACTTTAGGAAGAAAATCCTGAATTTTTGGGCAAAAAATTCCAATTTGGGGCAAAATTCCCCCATTTTTTAGACAAGATTTGTGATTTTGGGGCCAAAATGACAAAATTTGGGAGAAAAACTCAGAAAAACCCCAATTTTAGGAAGAAAATCCTGAATTTTGGGCAAAAAATTCCAATTTGGGGCCAAATTCCCCCAATTTTTAGACAAGAGTTGTGATTTTGGGGCCAAAACAACAAAATTTGGGAGAAAAATTGAGAAAAACCCCAATTTTAGGAACAAAACCCCAAATTTTGAGGCAAAAAGTTCCAATTTAGGGCAAAATTCCCCCAATTTTATGGCAGGAATTGTGACTTTGGGGCTGAAATGACAAAATTTAGGAGAAAAACTCAGAAAAACCCCAATTTTAGGAAGAAAATCCCAAACTTTTGGGCAAAAAATTCCAATTTGGGGCCAAATTTCCCTATTTTTTAGTCAAGAATTGTGATTTTGGGGCCGAAGTGACAAAATTTAGGTGAAAAATTCAGAAGAATCCCAATTTTAGGAAGAAAATCCCAAATTTTGGGCAAGAAATCCCAATTTGGGGCCAAATTCCCCCTTTTTTTAGACAAGAATTGCGATTCTGGGGCCAAAACTACAAAATTTGGGATAAAAACTCAAAGAAACCCCAATTTTAGGAAGAAAACCCCAAATTTTGGGCAAAAAATTCCAATTTGGGGCCAAATTCCCCCGTTTTTTCAACACGAGTCCCCATTTTGGGGCTAAACCCACGGGTTTTGGGTCAGCAATCCCCAAACCCCGACGTCGGGGCCTGAAATCCCAAACTTTGGGGGCAGAAACCCCGATTCTGAGCAAACCCCGAATTTTGCCACCAAAATTCCCACTTCAGACACAAAACCCAAATTGAATTTGGGGGGAAACGCCACCTTGGGGCCAAAAAATCCCCAAATTTGGGGTGAAAATTCCCCATTTTGGGGGAAATTCCCAATTTTGGACAAAACCCTCGCACCCCGGGGCCGAAATCCCCAAATTTGGAGACAAAAACCCCGATTTCGGGAGAAAACGCCGCGAATTTCAGGCCAAAACCCCAGAATTGGACACGAAACCCCCAACTCGGGGCCAAAAGTCTCAAATTTGGGGATAAAAACCCCAAACTTTTGCGATTCGGGTCCATTTGGGGTCAATTGGGTGAATTTTTGGGTCCGTTT
>NW_010209151.1:0-11721 GCF_000695765.1 Mesitornis unicolor
GTTCTGTGATTCTGTGATTCTGTGATTCCTAACCACCAGGAAGAGGGAGAGGTGTTGAATGTGTTTGTTTCATTTGTTTTTGCTGTTCCTCAGTCTGTGAGGGTATCAGAGCTGGAGCTTGTTCAGTGGGATAGAGAGATATGACAGAGATCAGTTGAAACCTGCAAATAGTAGATTCAGCAAAAAAAACCTAAGCAATAGGATTCTTCATATAAAGTATCATTGAGATGTGGAACTCCTTGCTACAAGATGTTGCAGATGTTAACTGTTGCCATGTATTCAAAAAGCAGTTGTGTAAAGTTATAGAAAAAAAAATCCACAGAGGTTTAGCAAACACAGCATTGCCACCCTTGGTTCAGAAGTTCCTTCAGCCACAAGTTACTGAAAACTGAGAGATTTCTGGGTAGTATCAGTACAGGTTGGAATGATTTTACACTCTTCTCTAAGGATGTACTATTGATCTCTGCCAGTGATAGACTACAGGGTCACCCAGTACAACCATTCTTATGTTCTTGTCATAACAAGGGCAAGTCCATGTCCTCTGTCATATTCTAAAGACTTTCTGACTTCTGATGAATCCATCACCACATTCACAGTGTTAGTGTCAGATCTGTCATGGCAGAACCTCAAGTAAAACGCAAAAGGCTTGATCGTATTTTGCTGCTGAGCTGCCAACTGTGTTTGAACCCACAGTTTATGGTGCAATGCAGAACATGGGAGTGGATGCAGAAGGCCTGGAACAAAAGAATTTGCTGTAGTTTCAGATTCTTTCTTTTACTTATTAAATCCTCTGTATCTCTTGCTATGCCACAGGCATTAGTGGTGTGGAAGACTGAAAGAAACATCAGCTCATTATATCTGGAAACGTGGCTACAACACAACTTCCAATCAAGACTCCCTATCCTCTCCACCTTGAGAATAATGAGACAGGAAAGCCATGCTTATGTATCAGAGAAGGTCCTAAGAAGATCAGGGTCTAGTTCTAATCAACAGTGATTGAGTAAAAGCCGCTAGTGGCATAAGGGGGAAGATATTAGATCTGAGCAGATGTGTTCTAGTCTAGATCCATCTCACTGAGCTGTCTGAAATCAGTGAGATGAAGCACGTCCTACAAGCACTAACTTCCGTTGTGCTCTGTGGGAGCTGAGCCTGTGCTAAGCAGGATGATCGTGGACACAGAGCACATCACACATTCTCCAGCTATTAAAGATACCTGTCACAATTAGGTTCATCTGAAATACATTTATCAGAGTCTTTCCAAGCCTTGAAAGTGTAGGCAGGTGGGGCTTTATTCCAAGTTTATTGAGAGTTTTGTCTTTGTTTCCAGTGGATCTTCATTCTTCTGTTTGCCTGGAGTTCAGTAGCCCAGCAGCTTGGTTAGTTAGGTGCTCAGTGATGATACTGCTTCTGATGCCATCAGCTACTACAGAAAAGTTCTTGTTTCATACTTACACAAACACTTGCTCCCTTGGTTAAGCCATTTGTCAAAATTATTTTTGTTTGGGAAGAAAAAAAGCCTGGAAGCGCAGCTGAGAAACATGTTCTTATCTTCACAAGTCTTATGCGGCTGTGACTTTTTATCAGCCTCAGTAGGAGGAGTCTCTGTGTATTTGGTGTAGTGAAGTTGCTCTGTAATTGCAGTATATTCTACTCTTCAGCTTCCTTCTGCTTTTGAGGGTTCAGTCTTTGACTGCTTAAGGCAACATACAGGATTTTTTTTTTACATGGGCTGCTTATAGTTAAATACACTGAAGTCTTCCGAGACTAAAACTGTTGGGCTCCATGGAGATATTGCTTTCAAAAATAACGTTAGACTGGAGAAATGCTCCAACACAGGACTTGTGCACAAAAACACATTCCCAAGAAGCAGAAATTGGCTTTCAGCTTCCATCATGTGTCATTCATTGCAGTCTCTGATGCTTCTCTACTGGAAAGAATCCAGTTTGGGCTAAAAGTCTTAAAATATTTTACTTGAGACATCACGGTGTCAGTGTTTTTTATTAAATCTCTTCCATCCAGTGGCTGAGACATCCAGGATGGACTCTTAGAAGAGGACTCAGTCAACTCCATTGATAGCTAACTTATGGATCTGATTGTATGAATTTGAAGATGCTGCTTCATACACAGTGATTTCAGTCTTTCAAGAGATATTACATCTTCTGTTGTGCACAGTCCACAGGGCAGTTTCTCTGACATCAGTTCTGGACCTTATTGGGACATATTTTGGTCTGTTTTTCCCAGGCCATAAGGGACTAATCCTGATCCTCTCACATGGTCAGAGTCGAACGGTGCAGTTTAAGATACAAGTGGAACTTATCAATGTGTTTCACAACCTAAAGGCTGGCATAATCAGAGCTTTCACCCTTCCTAGGCTCTTCCCAAGCATTGGAGAATGACTGTGGCCTTTGCTTTTGTGTGTGAACAAAGACAATGCCACATTCCTGGTTTACCTTTGACAGCTCACCTGAAATTCTAGGGGCAAGCGCACCTTGCCTGTTGTTGACTGTTTTTCAGAGGGGAGTCTAATACTCATAAGGTGGTTATTTGCTTGAGCATATTAAGTATTAAAGCCATCGAAACACTGAAGGGGTAAGTTATGTAGCTGTCACTGCTAATAGGTAACTTTTGATACCTGCAGGAAACCAGGCCACGAATGTCTGAATTCACTGTGAAATCCACAATCATCTCTCGGTATGCTTTCACCACAGTGTCATGCACAATGGTGAACAGTGGATCTGAGGCACGTGAAGGTGTGTTTGAGATGCAGATCCCAGCTGCAGCGTTCATCTCCAACTTTACCATGTAAGTAAGTAGTGCTGACAGCTGGGCGGACAATGGTTTTCCCATCCCACAGATAGCTCTCTGAGATTTCAAAAACTAGCTAATCTGCAGTAGGACTGTATCAAAGCATTTCTGGGTTTCTTTGGGAAAAATATGATATGATATATTCCATCCAAGACTGGTCACTGCCCCAAAGCACAGAGCAAGTCCTTGGATGACATGATTTTGTGGAAGCTGTGGATGTCCCCTCCCTGGCAGTGCCCAAGGCCAGGTTGGACACGGCTTTGAGCAGCCTGGTCCGGTGGGAGGTGACCCTGCCCATGGCAGGGGGGTTGGACTGGATGAGCTTTAAAGTCCCTTCCAACCCAAACTATTTGTGATTCTATGATTCTATACTGAAATTACTCACTAAGGAATAAATTAAGCTTTTGGTTTCAAAAACATGCTTAGATCCACCCTATGGGTAGATACTGAGGCCAGAACTTTGGACCTGACCATAGCAGATGAGGGACCAACTCTTCTAGAAAGTCTTCAATTTGGACTGAATAGGAGGAAAAATGGTGTCTTGCCACTGGCAAGCCAAAATATATGTTAAGGGCTGTTTCCTTATGGAATCCATGGCCCTGCAACTCATTTCCAGGGAGAATAATTTTAGTTAGGGAGGCAGCTAATTGAGAGCAGTCGTCTTGAATGTTGCCACGTGTATTGACACAGATGGTGGATCTGAGACCGGGTAAAAAAAAGTGCTCGTTGGGATTCCTGGCAATTGCAATGCTTTCTGGTTTGCGTCCTTATGCTCTGGAGATTACCTACTGAACTGGCATTTTGGAGAGGTGAACTCCTGGACTAAAGAAGTATTCTGCTGGTATAACCAGCCAGGGAACTCCTAAGTTGATTTCTGTCTCAGTGACTTGAATGGACTATAGGAGAGTTACACCAGCAGCACACTTAGCCTGCTCACATGTGCACGGTCTGTGAACCCTTCTACAGCAAGCTGCACAGCTGACTATGGGTGTAGAGTGGTCATGCTGACATCTCTGGTCTCTCCAGGAGCATCGGTAACAAGACTTATTATGGAGAGGTCACAGGGAAAGAAAAGAAACATAGCGACGATGACAAAACAAGGGACAAGAAACCTCCAAGCCCCACAGATGGAAGGTAAGTGTTGTACATTTGTGTTCTGGGAATCGACATACTGATCTTTATTTTGTCTGCTTTGGAATCCCCATCCATGGACTTATAGGAAGAAGCATCTAACTAGAACAATATCTGCACTTCAAGGTGTCATTCCCATACTCCAATCACGGAAAATTGCATGTGGCTTTCTCTAGTCCTGTTCCACAATGTTTTTACTTCCAAGATGCTCCTGGATGTACTACAGAGGGAAAGAAATCTTATTACTTCTGAATAACAGGCAGGACAATTAAGGCACACAGAAATTCAGCGAGTTACAACTTCAAGGCTACGAAGTTAGTGGTAGAACCACAGGTGGCCTTTTGCAGTCATGCTTACTTGCCCTGTCCTCAATGCTTAACTGTGTTTAGTCCTTTTGGTCAAGAACTGGCAGAAAGTCTTATCCTTTTAGTGGTCTAAAAGCCTGTATGTTCACTTGAATGCACTTCTTCAGCAGCACTCTATTTTCACTGTTGCCCAAATTTCCCCAAATAGCTATCAAAGGTATTTACCACTGGATGGACTTTTTCTGTTCTGGAAAATCCTGCACTATTCTTGGTTACCAGGGATAGTAGCACTATTCCAATGTGAACATGTGATCAGGAACAGCTTAACAGACTGTGATTTTCAGTCCAGAGAAATTATGAACTGTGGGGAGGGAGAAGTCTGACAGAGATCTGAACTCACGAGTGATATGTGGAAGGAGAATAAGGAATTTTAATTTTTTATCTTTCATAGAAAAAAAAAGAGAAAATTGAATGAAATTATCAGATGTCAGGTTCAAGAAGACCAAAAAAATCCCAATTCATTGATATGTGAAAGGAGAATAAGGAATTTGAATTTTCTATCTCTCATAGAAAGAAAAAAAAGAGAAAATTGAATGAAATTATCAGATGTCAGGTTCAAAAAGACCAAAAAAATCCCAATTCATGATTCACTGGAGGAGGTGGAATGTGATGTGTATGGGGTGTGAAGGTGTCTTTGGATTTTCCTTCCAGGGAGAATGGCTATGAGATATTCAAAGCTTCTGTCTTCATTCCTCGCAAGATGCAGGCCAGGTTCCTACTGCATTACGAAGAGCTTTTGCAAAGGCGACTGGGAAAATACGAGTATACAGTCAGCATTCGGCCCCAGCAGCTGGTGGGGAGGTTACGAGTGGAGGTCAACATCCTGGAGAACTCAGGCATAGTTTCACTGGAAGTGCCTCCTCTCCGAAACAGCAAGCATAAAGGCAATGGGAAAGCTGAAGGTAAGAAGAGGTTTTATGAGCTCTGTTACTTGTTGGGCCTTAATCGCTTCTCAAAAACTGGACTGGCAGTGTTGGGAGTGCTCCAAGGCAGTCTTGGATAATTGTGTAGACTGGTCTTTCATTCTCTCTTCCTTTGTCCCAAACGAGGGATTAAGCAAAACCCCATCATTGTATTAGAGCAGCATTGTCTAGGATCAAGACTAAATTAGAAACTAGAGGACACCTCTCATGAAGACAACAAGAAAAATAAGTGCCAGCAGCTTATTATGCATGAATTATTCTGGCAAATTCCAACTATGACTTTATTTAGAAAGATACATTTTTTACTTTCCCTTCTTAACCCTTGCTGCACTCACCACATGACAGGTACACTCCACCCTAGAGGTGGCTGCATTTGAGTGAAAAGCAGGTCTCTAAGCCTTGCAGGTCATCAGCAGTTCCTATTTAGAGATCTCTCATCCATTGTCAGGGCAATCTCCAGGTTCAGGAAAGCTGGTCTAACGGCTACAGCGTGAAAGGGATTTCAGGATTATGAACTCCATGAGGTTCAGTGGTGGCAATTCAGTCTTGTCATAACAACTGATGACTTGTGTTCTGTTTTCTATAGATGACTGTATCTGTGTGGTATCTGTGCATGAGCATGTGAGAACTTTGAAGCTTAATGAATATAAGGCTGATCCCATTCAACTCAATAGGATTTTTTTTTCTATTGTCTTTACGAGCTTTGAACTGGGCCTTCAGGCCTTGTGGTCAGCATTTGAGCAGGCTCTTCCCTGGCTCCACATCTCCTGGGAACTGTTTATTTTCAATTAATTGTTTTTTCCATCCATCCATGCCAAGGCAAATAGGAAATCCTACATTTTAGAACATGGGAAACTCCAAAAGGAAAATCCATGTTTTGCCAAAGCACTAAGTATGGTGTCAGTATCTGCTTTTGCCTCAACTGTCCTCACTCACTGTTCAGACAGTGTAAAGGTAATTTTTCTAGTGTAAACTAACCATGAGGAGCACAGGATACTATGATTGCTACATGTTGACATGCTGACGAAAAGCCCTCATCAAAAAAAAGAGGGTGAGTCAAACCTGGAAGCAGGATGTAGAGTCTTGTGGGACTTGATCCTCAGTTACCTCAAGTGATATAGTGCCAGCAAAATCAGTGGAGCTGTTCCTGTCTGCCAGGTAAACATCCCAGAACATGTGAACTGGAGTTAAACTGATTGCTCAGTGTGATCCTACTGATTTCATCTCAGTCACAGTGAAATCAAGGCGCTCAGTGACTTGAACTAGCTTCAGGTCAAGGCTCACACTGCTAAATAGTCTCTCTGCTGTACTTCCACGCACTGCATGATAAATGTGCTCTGCTCCTCATCAGGAAAGTAAAGAAGCCTTTTTCACCTATCAGGGAGTATCATAGTGCATTGTGGCATATGGTTTCCTGCAAAACATCTGGCATTGATCAAGGTCAGAGACAGACTAAGAAGAGCAGACACACTGTTGGTCGAGTACAGTATGGAAATTCCTATATGTAAATGACATACAGGGAAAACTCTCATAACTTACTATCCAACTGGCAACCTGAGAGCAGCGATCTGGCAGTGTGCTTCAGATTTAAAACAGCTCATATAAAAATGAGCTGAAGCTCTAGGATTCCATAACCCTCCCTAGCCATTAAAATGTATATAAAATAGATGTCCCATTGCAGGATGGGTAAAGCAACTGAAACTCAGATTCCCTGTGCTTTACTCAGAATTTAATTACAGACCCTTTCTATCTGGAATCACGTTATACAGTTGGTGACTTTTTTTTTGGTGATGAAGTCACTGCTATGGGAGTCATTGAAATGCTGAATACACTTTTGGGGTCCAACATAGGCAGTCAGGAGCAGGCTGTGGGTTGTCTGGCAGTGTCTCGGCCAGATCAACTCTTCATTGGTACACAGATGAGTGCCACTCAGATGAGTGTATAGGGTTAATGAATTCATCAGGTTTGATGAGCTGCATTCATCATGATGAAGAGATTAGGACATCAGTAGCAGCCCTCCAAAAAAAAGAATTGGCAGAGGATCTCAGAAGGGTCTCCTGTAGGTCACAGAGAAGGACAGCTTGTTTTGGACAGGATGGATGTATTGCTTGTGACCTCTTCCAGTCAACAAGAGCATTCGAACTCGGAGGAGACAACAGGAACAGTTTGAATGTGTCATGAAAACTCTTCTTCAATTTCTTATGTCTATAGTATCTCATGGTTAATGATAAAGTGTGACATTTTGATAACTATTAATACATTACCTTGAGAGTATTGAGTGAAAAATGTATTGTGACCTCAAATCACCAGTTACATTCTGAGTAATATGTCCAAAGCAGCATCAACCTGAAACCATTGTTGAGGATGGGATGTAGCTTCACAAGTCATTTAGATACTTTCGACTCTGACTGTCCTGGATAAGAAACTACATTATTTTTCTGAGTACTGTTCCTGAAGATTCAGTGTACAATAGGAAAATTAAGCTGAAAATCAAATCTGTCTGCTTCTGGAGCCATCAACAGCTCCAGATGATGAGCACCAGCAGCGACTGATGATCATAACGGAAATCACAGCCTGTTGTGGTAATAGATGCTGTTAGCAAAACTAATGAAAAAATTTAATAACAATAGCTTAGATGGCCAAAAGTGGAGGCATGGCTGATCTGTCTTCATTTCATGGACTGATGCACTTAACATTTATGGTGCTTTCTACATGCTATCTGTAGAGTCAATGTACAATGCAGGAAGCATAGTGAAGAAAACAGTTCCTCTGTTTAATGGTCATTCAGGATTTGCACTATTGACTGTAGCCAAACTGCTTGTATGCATACAGTCCGTGATGAACTGAAGAGACAAAACTTAAAGACCTATAGACAGATGTTCCTTGATGACAAAGAGTGAAGGACACTTCCCCCCCCAACAGAACAGAAATCACAGCAGTAGAAGCAGAAGCAGAGTCCAGTTCTGCCTGTTTTTGACTGTAAAAGCTCAAGATACAAAGATTGGACTTTGTTCCACAAATTTCCAGTGATTTATGCAAAGTCAAGCAGTGCTTTGCTACAGATAGAGACTCTTGGAAAGTCCTGAGTACATCCTCTCTGAATAGGGAGCAGAGGCAATGTGATGACAGGTCCTTCCAGGTTATTTCCTTTGACAGTGACTCCTGTGCAAACAGCTCCATCTGGGAGCTGTATTTTTCCCAAAGGAAGATATTAGGTATGTAAGTTTTGGAAACTGATCTTTTGGCATGTGCAGGTGTCTTCTGACACATACCAAACCCAAAACAGGAGATGCTGAGACTGATGATCCTGGCCTTCTCTGGTGATCTCAGAGTAGAGCCATTTTCCGAATGATGTCCTACCCAGCATCCTCGGGGATGACCATCCTCATCCTTTTCCTCCAGCACAGCGGTGTGAGAACTATTCATGGACTTGGGCAAGAAGACACAAGGCAAGAAGACACTAGGCCACTGAGAATGAGTTTATCTTCAAAGCCATAGGTCTCAGGAAGGTGTTTATTTTTTATCACAGTTGTCTAGAAGCTCCCATGTGGTAGTTGAGGTTGAACTTTGCATTTGAGCTCTATTCCTGACTCTGTCAATCTCCAAAAAAATCCTGTTCATCATGTGAGCACTACAGCTTCATATTAAAAATGCCTTTTCCTGTTCTGTTTACTTTAGCTGAATCTGGTGGAAAGTTTGTCTAAAGACCCTGTTAACTACCTCAGTGTGAGCACGAACCAACTCAAGCTTTTGGAGGTCATCCATTCTCTGTACTCTGCAATATCTCATAGATTTTCCTCTCTCAGTCATTTATTTGAAAAGAACTGGGCCAATAAACAGAGGAGAATAATTGTGATCCAGATATCAAGTGCTGCCTAAAAGAGAAACCTGGGGGCACACATAGTTACTGTATTCAAATATATAAAAGGCTGCTGCAAGGAGGAAAAGAATGCTCTGCTTTCTGTGTTCATAACAGAAAGGACAAGGAGACATGGTTTTATAATCCAGAAAGAAAAACATATATTAGACATTTAAAATGTGTAACAGTGAAAAAGTGAAGCTCTGGAAAGGATTTGCAGGGGCAGGTACTGAGTTTCCATTATTGGACATCTGGCGTGTCTCCAGACCATGTCATAACACCAAGTAGGAAGGGATTCAGTCTGGGAACATGGGATGAATTAGATAACCTTTCTTCCAGACCTGGTTTCTATTATTCCAGGGGAAAAAAATTATATTATTTTGGACCTTTTCTATTGACTATTTTTTGTTTTTAATCTCTGTCCTGGAGATGGGAGCTGGGTGGCTATGACAAAGATGGCAGAGCTTCCCTAGCTATCCTTGTCACTGACAATGGCTATGTGAGGCAGCCTTGGAAACCTCCTCTCCAGGTGTTCCTAAAGCACTGTCTGTGTTATAGGGGATGACATTTCTCACCTCCAAAGAGTGTTTTGAGGAGTAATTGGGGAGTGCAATGTGAACCACATCATCCCATCTAGATTCCACAGTGTTTTTCAAAACTCGATACATATGAATATGCCCATTTAACAGATGGGCAAACTGAGGCACGGAGCAGCTGCCTACCTCAGCTAAGTTCAGGTGGTCAGAGTCCATAGAAAGGCTAGGACTGGAACTCATGCTGTTGTGGTGCATAGCAAATTGTGCTTACCCATCCAGGTACTTATGACAGGGAAATACAGAAGTGAAGTCCAAAGGCCACAGCCACAGACGTATACGTGCAGCAGGAGTAAGGGGAGAGCTTCTGTTTGCAGTGTGAGACTGACTTTCACTAACCCTGATGTGATGTGGTCAGGCAGCCTAACTGATGAAAATCCTTGCTTTTCAGCAGTAGAGGAGAAGTAATGTGAAACTCTCAAATAGATCAGAAAATATAAATGAACTGTTAAACCATTTGTATGAATTCTGGTCATTTCCCACACACTGGCAGCTAAGTGGGATTTTAGAAGTGATAGAAGACAGATGGAAAATCCAGGAAGGCCAATAGAAGAAAATCTAATGCACTGTGTATTAAAACCAAATTACATCTGTTGATTCATGAGATCAGAGGGCAGCTGTAAAAGTAAAAACAAATCAACATGGAGGTAAAAACTTACAGAGCTATTGATTTGTGACTTTTCTTTGCCAGGAGAAATCGGAACTGTACACAGATTTTAGGAAAAAAAAAAAGGTAAAAGCTCTGGGTAATCATTTTATAAGCCCCTTTTTAGATTCAGCTCTAGTCTCCTTATGTGATTTCAGTGTACTGGCTGAGACCTTTCTCCCTGTTTCTGTCAGGATGAATGGATTGGAATTGGCATAGTCAGAGAAGCCACGATGCAGAGTCAATTCTTGAATTTTCTGAAAATGAGTAATTTCTGTCTTTCAGCCTCCTTGGTCAAGACTTTTGCTGAGAAATCTGTTTCATATTCCAGGTCCTCCAACTATGATTTATTTGTGTAGAAGTTTGGCCTGCGAAACAACCCTTCCCTGCCCCAATAGTATGTTCTTGTGCCTTGTCTGTTCAAATGGACTCACAGGACAGCTCTAAAGTAAAGCCAAATCAACATGGAAGTAACATCCTAGAGTGCTATTGATTTATGACTCTTCCTTTCATTCCTTTGCTTAAAGAAGTCTAGATTATACACAGCACTTTAGAGTAAACATCACAGCTTTGGCTAATCATTTTATAAACCTACAGGAACGCTAGTCCTGGCATTTCTATGGACTTCAACTCGTGGGAGGTCAGATGAGTTCAGTAACCACTCCATGCCTCCCATTTTCCTACCTGTTAAATGCACATAATCATATGTATCCGATTTTGTAAATCCTCATGGGGTCTGGACGTGAGGTGGATTTAGTTCAATGTTGCATACAGATGTCACGTTGCATTCCTCTAATGCTGCTCAAAGCACTTTATAGAGGTGGAGAAGTACAGGTCCTTCTTACATAGACAGCGTTATAGGAACCCCTGAAGAGGAGCTTTCCAGGACTGTCTGCACCTGTAATCAGTCTTGTTAATGGGGTATAGCACATAATTGAAATTATCCTAAAGCAGATGTCTATGTCTGGCCAGAGGTATCATACCCTAATCTCCCCTGACACTCTTGACCTGATCTCCACTGGGAGAGAAATATAACAGGAGCCTAGAAAATAAGCTCAGATGTAGGTACTTGCATTGTGAATACCTACACCAGAACTGAATCTCACCCATCTTTTCTTCTCCCTGCTTACTGCAGACTTCTTGGATCTTTGACAAAGAACTGAGGCCTACATACAGAGTAAAATTAAGCAGCTCATTCTCAACAACTTTAGGCAGTACACGAGCAGATATAATAGAACCTGTGTGCCTCAGAGGAGTGTTGGAGTAATGACTGTAAGAGTAGAAGCACCCAAGAGGAACATCAGTTGAGAATCTGTTTTGGTGTTTTCACTAGCAAGTGTTGGATTTTGTCTCAATCAGTAAGACTGAAATTACAGAATCACAGAATCCCAGACCATTA
>NW_010209152.1:0-2921 GCF_000695765.1 Mesitornis unicolor
CAACTTCTAATATTCTGTGATTCTGTGAAAAACCCAGTGTGCCAAATATACAATCAATTTAAACCAAAGAATCAGGCAGAAGGACAGAAATCAAAAATTTCACATAAGAGGTTTAAAATCTGATTAATACTGATAACGGAAAAGTACAGAGAACACCCCAAAGCTAATGTTAAATGCCTTAGTGGACTTAAAACTTTGGAAAGAAGGTCATAAACTATGTACACTTGACAGGTAGTGTAAATCATTAAATAGGATAATCATGCCATTTAGGAAAATTTGGAGAACCGCTTTGTTTAAGGTACAGGACGTATAGGAACAAGAACAATGATGTATACCGAGCAAGTCTGCAGGTGGAGGTTATGAAACCAGACCTCCTCTACGCATGCTCCAAAAGAAGAGTCACCAAGAGGGCAGGTGTAAGATACGACCACCTGATGAAGTAGAAGACCACCAACTGTGAAAATACCTCAAGATGACCGCGAGAGGACACCTGTGGACCAGTGAAGAAAGGAGCCAAAACAGGCTGATAATTAGTTCTACGAAGAGACGTGTTTATTCGCGGTAGTTAGGATGCATATGTATTAGTATAGGGAATAAAAAGAACCTGTGTGTAACAACTAGTGGGAATCTCAGGTGATTCTGAGAGGACCCCGGTGCTGTATTAAAGAATACTGACTTAAACCTCTTGCGAGTCTTTAAGTTTTGTTTTAGGGCACCTCTCTGGAAATCAATACAGATTTGATTCAGAAAGCTTCAAATGCAGTGAACCAAATATTTAAAAACTAGAAAGAAAATGGCCACCTAATATTAATAATAAAATCCTAATTCTAATGCATGTTCTCAACAAATAAGTATTTGTACAATCAGATCCCAAACACAGTGAGTCAGGTGTCAGTTGGTTGATTCAGTGCTAGACCACTAGTGCTTATTGGCACAAAACAAACACAGTGCTGAGCCTCTGCATATCCCACACGAGCCTTAAATACATTCCTCAGACATAAGTAAAAGCAAGTTTCCTGCATATATTTTTCAAATTATTATGCCTATTATGTATGTGTTTCAAATATTCTAAGAGACACTGAAAAGCACAATGTTTTTTCCTTCATACTGTTATGGATATAGAAAAAATAAATGTAAAAATTTCTGTTAAAGCTGCTAATGAACCTGTGCATAGCCCAGACCCTATTTTAGTTACAGTTTGTTTTGTCCTCTAAAAGTACATCTACTAAAGGTATAACCAAACAACGAAACCAGTGATCACCAACAATGCCCCATTCTGTAAAGTGAATCAAGGATGAAAAATTTATTGCTTTCAAGTTTTCTGGAGCCTTAAACCTTTGTTGTATGAAACAGGCCCCTCAGCTTTTCTAGCCAAGTCCTTGACCCAAGGGCGTTGCGTTGGAGGGTCTCTCTCTTTTAAGTCTAGGGTCTGTGGGGGGCTACAGAGCCACCCCCAGACCCAGTTTCTGTCAGCACTGCACATGATTGGGAGTAGGAGGAGTTATTTTAATTAGCTATGGGAAATTGTATGCATATGCATGTATGTATCCTTTATAATGTGTAAACACACCAGGCAGGGTGTGCGTTGCTGGTGAAACTATTCCCCTTCCCACCCAGCTGCAATAAAGAAGTGTCTGCTTATCTGCATCACATTGGTGTCAATGAGTTCTTTTCATCCCAGTTTTTTGGTGACAATACTATGTGAAACAGCTGCCAATGCTATAAAATGAAAATTAGCGAGGTATAATACTGTACTTAAAAGAAATTGTTTCTCATCATGCTCTTAATTGTTTACAATTTAATCACACACATACTCTTTCATTAAAAAAAACTACACTCCTCCTTGCCCAACAGTAAGGCATACAGAGGAGATACTGGGTGATCCAGTTTCTTATGTGTAGCTGGCTAACAGTTGGTTTAAGTTATATTGCAAATGAAGTCACATCTCAGTGTGCACAGATGTGCTGATCACGTGTGAGTAACTCTTTCAGTCTATGTCTCAAACATTCTGGCAAGGCAGATTCTCCATAACAAAAGACAGGTTCAGTTAAGTGTTAAGTGCAGGGAAGCAGGGAGGTTGGGCAGTTCTGTGTTGCCAGGCAAGAAAACTCACAGTCTATTTGGGGAAGGGGCTCACGACCACCACCCCTCACAATGGCGCCTGTGCAACAGACCAAGAGTTACCTAAGTCCTCGACGGACTGGACTATATAAAAGGCACTGACTCAGGGAGCCACGTGTGCACCTGCCACCGGAGGATCACCACGCCTGATGTTACCGAAATATCGGCTCAATAACTTCTTATATTATCCTGTCTATCAGGTTACAATTCCCCCCTTTGAGATTTCCAAAATTCTCCTTTTTCAGAGTCTCACCTATTTATGATATCTAAAACTTCTTCCTTGACATTGTTTAATGCAATTCCCCATGCACTGTATAAGAGCATACATACACAACAAAGGACTAACAATATTATTATTCCTTGCACCAATTGCTTAGTCCATAGAGACAGGTTTGGGAACCAGGAGGTCACCCTGTCCCACAGTACCTGAAATTCCCAGGATATATCATCCTTTTGTACCTCATGCGACATTTGAACTCGTTCCCATATAGCCTCAAAATTGGTTTCTACCTTTGTCGTTTGGTAGATTTCTTCCAAAGGACTAACAATATTATTATTCCTTGCACCAATTGCTTAGTCCATAGAGACAGGTTTGGGAACCAGGAGGTCACCCTGTCCCACAGTACCTGAAATTCCCAGGATATATCATCCTTTTGTACCTCATGCGACATTTGAACTCGTTCCCATATAGCCTCAAAATTGGTTTCTACCTTTGTCGTTTGGTAGATTTCTTCCTGTAAAAACCATCTAGCAAAAGAATGGAATCCAGTATGTCTTTCAATCACCGATTGGATGGGACT
>NW_010209152.1:3150-3736 GCF_000695765.1 Mesitornis unicolor
ATTGGGTTCCCAGAGGATTTCCAAACTTGTCTCTATTGCCCACATTAGTATCCGTATTTTCATTAGCATACATCCAAATTTATCATCCATCACGTGTTTGTACAATACATAATAGTTTTCCAAAATATCACTTATCTACCCACAGTTTAGGCTGTTGACTGGACTAGCTATTTTTGGTTTACTTTGCTGTATTCTGTTTCCTGATTTTAATTTTCATTGGGGAAATTTGTTCTGCCACCCAGGAAGCTTAACTTGAGGGTCTGATTTATTCATTCTACCTTTAACTCCCTAGCTTTGTTGGTCTATATGATGTATGCAAATCCTACTGCATTCCCAAATATTTTCCTACTCTTTTCACTATTTTTGTGATAAAAGTGCAGACCTCTATCTGAGGAGGTCACCTCTGGTACTCCAAATATAGGAATTTTTTTTATTATTTTCTTTGTTTTTAAATAACGTTTTCTGACTTCTCAGGCCTTATTGATTGTACAATGGAAAGTTTTGGGCCACCTGAGAAAGGTATCGGTTAGTACCAATAGATACCTGCAGTCCCTCTTTCTAGGGAGTTCTGCTGCCAATTTTGACC
>NW_010209153.1:0-3847 GCF_000695765.1 Mesitornis unicolor
CCGTCGGGTGCACCAGGTTGGGGAGTGCCCAATTTCCATCATTTATCAACAGTCCTGGGAAACCAAGGGCCAGTAATGTTCCCTCATGCTGAAGAAGGCCAATGGCATCCTGTG
This sequence comes from Mesitornis unicolor, assembly GCF_000695765.1. NCBI lineage: Eukaryota > Metazoa > Chordata > Aves > Mesitornithiformes > Mesitornithidae > Mesitornis > Mesitornis unicolor. Next base: position 115 of record NW_010209153.1, read on the forward strand.
GTTCATTAAGAAGAGTGTGGTCATTAGGTCAAGGGAGGTTATCCTCCCAACTCTAGTCTGCCCTGGTGAGGCCACATCTGGAATACTGCATCCAGTTCTGGATTCCTCTGTTCAAGAAGGACAAGGATCTAATGGAGAGAGTCCAGCATAGAGCCAATAAGATGATGAGAGGACTGGAGCATCTTCCATATGAGGAAAGGCTGAGAGAGCTGAGTCTGTTTAGCCTGGAGAAGAGGAGGCTGAGGGGAGATCTCATAAGTGCTTATAAATATCTAAACAGTGGATGTCAGGTAGATACGACCAGGCTTTTCTCAGTTGTGCCCAGTGACAGGACAAGGGGCAGTGGTCACAAACTAGTGTACAGGAGGTTCAACTTAAACATAAGAAAAAGCTTCTTTACTGTGAGGGTACCAGAGCACTGGAACAGGCTGCTCAGACTGCTTGTGGAGTTTCCTTCTCTGGAGACATTCAAAACCCACCTGGACATGTTCCTGTGTGATCTTCTCTAGGTGGTCCTACTTTAGCAAGAGGAGCAGACTCAATGATCTTCAGAGATCTTCTGTTCTGGGGAAGGTTATGAAGCAGTTCATCTTGAGTGACATCATGCAGCGCACATAAGACAATCAAATGACCAGGTCCAGTCAGCATAGGTTTATGAAAGGCAGATCCTGCTGCACTAACCTGATGTCCCTCTTTGACATAGTCACCTGCATAGTGAATAAGGGAAAGGATGTAGATGTTTTCTACCTAGACTTTACAAAAGCCTTTGACACCATTTCCCAAAACATTTTCCTGGAGAAACTGGCTGCTCATGGCTTGGATGGGCATACTTTTTGCTAGGTATAAAAATGACTGGAATGCTGGACTCAAAGAGTTGTGGTGAATTGACTTAAATTTCTTTGGCAGACAGCCACAAGTTCCCCAGGGCTCAGCAGTGGGGCCAGTTCTGTTTAATATCTTCATCAGTGATCTGGATAAGGCAGTCAAGTGTACCTTTAGTAAGTTTACAGACACCACACTGAGCTTGGTGATCTGCTTGAGGGTAGAAGGTCTCTACAGAGGAATCTGGACAGACTGAAACTGTGGGCTGAGGCCAATTGTATGAGGTTCAACAAGGCCAAGTGATGGGTCATGCTCTTGGGTCACAACTAACACATGCAATGCTGCAGGCTTGGAGAAGAGTGGCTGGAAAGCTGCCTGGAGAAGCACCTGGGGGTGTTGGTCAACAGTTGACTGAATATGAGCTAGCAGTGTGCCTAGGTGTCTAAGAAGGCAAATGACATTCTGGCTTGTGTCAGAAATAGTGTGGCCAGCAGGACTAGGAAAGTGATTGTCCCCCTGTACTCAACACTGATGAAGCCACACCTCAAATACTGTGGCCCCTTACAACAAGAAAGACATTGAGTTACTGAAGCATGTCCAAAGAAGGGCAATGAAGCTGGGTAAAGACCTTAAAAACAGGTCCTGTGAAGAGTGGCTGAGGAAAATGGGGTGGTTTAGTCTGGAGAAGAGGACAGTGAGGGGAGATCTTAACAATCTATACAACTATGGCCTCAAGTTGTGCCAGGGGAGGTTTAGATTGGATATTAGGAAAAAATTCTTCACTGAAAGGGTTATCAGGCATTGGAACTGACTGCCCACAGAACTGGTGGAGTGACCATCCCTGGAGGTATTTAAAAGAGGGCCTACTGTCTGTATCACAACCACATCCACAAGAAAGAAAAGAAGTGTTACATTTGTAGGCGACTTCCTTCTGGGGGGAACAGAGGGTCCAATATGCTGGGTACACCGTCAACATAGGGAAGTCTGCTGTCTCCCTGGAGCCTGAGTTAAGGACATTTCTAAGAAACTTCCCAGCTTGGTTCTGTCCTCAGCTACTGATCTTCCATGTAGGTGGAGAGGAAGCTGCTACTTGTAGACCAAGAGCAATCAAAAGAGTCTTCAGGACCTTGGAATAGTTGGTGAGTGAATCTAGGGTGCACCTTAATTTTCCCTCTCTCCTTCCAGTTCGAGGTAGTGACATTGGAAGGAACAGGCGGATCCAGTTTACTAATACATGGTTCTGTGGCTGGTGTCACCACCACAGTTTTGGGCTTTTTGACAATGGAGTGGCCTACACAACACCAGACTTGCTGACATCAAATGGGAGACACCTTTCTTAAAGGCGGAAGAGGGTCTTTGCTCGAGAGATTGTGGAGTTGATTGACAGGACTTTAAACTAGATGTGAAAGTAGAGTGGGATGATAATATCAGGCTTGTCTGTGACACCAGGGTTAGAGGGATGAGGTGCTAGTAAGGGTCTGTTGCCCTGAGGCATGCTGAGAACACTACAGCACAGTCAAAGTCTTTTGGACATGAGCCAGAGGCTCCTGAGGTAGTAGGAGTCAACAGTAAACACCAGTGGTATACCTCAAGGGAATTAAGGGGTGTTCCTCTAAAAAAGCGACATGGCCGGCAGCCCATCTGAAATTCCTCTACATGAACTAATGGAGCATGGGCAACAAACAGGAAGAGCTGGAAGCTGCTGTGCTGCTCGAAAACTACGACATAGTAGCCATTACTGAAACTTGGTGGGACAATTTCTATGACTGGAGTGTGGCTACTGATGTCTACAAGCTGTTCAAAAGGGACAGACAAGGAAGGAGGGGCAGAGATGTTACCCTCTATGTTAAAAAAAATGGATAGAATGTGAAGACATGTCCCTAAAGAATAGCCAAGAGCAAGTCAAAAGCTTACATGCATGAATTATAGACTAGGGCAACACAGGAAACCTTATGGTTGGTGTCTACTACAGGCTGCCTGATCAAGAGGACCCTACTGAAGAAGCATTCCTACTCCAGCTACAGGAGGTGTCACGCTTGCAAGCTCTCGATCTTCTGGGAAATTTCTAAGAGTGAATATTTCTGACAAAAAGAGGGCAAAGAAGTGATCAAGTATGTTCACCACTCCATGTTCTTCATCATTAGGTTTCCTGCCCCATTGAACAGTAGGCCTTAATTTTGGTGTGGATTTCCTTTTTCTGCCAATATCCATTTGTGTTTTATGTCCCTCAGTAGTTTCAGCTCCAGTTAATTGCTGGAGTTTTAAAAGTCTTTCTGATCACATTAAGCTACTTTCTCACTGTGTGCTGGTTTTGACTGGGACAGAATTAGTTTTCTTCATAGTAGCTAATATGGAGCTATGTTTCAGATTTGTGCTGAAAACAGTGTTGATAATACAGGGATGTTTTCATTATTGCTGAGCAGTGCTTACACAGAGTCAAGGTCTTTTCTTCTCATCTCACCAGAAAGTCGGCTGGGGGTACACAGGAAGTTGGGAGGGGACACAACTGGGATGGCTGACCCCAACTGACCAAAGGGAAATCCCATACAATATGACATCCTGTTCAGCATAGAAAACTGGGGAAAGAAGAAGGAAGGGAGGGGCATTCAGAGTTACGACGCTTTGTCTTCCTTGGGAAGACAAGACATTATCTATGTCTTGTCTTCGGGTTATTTTAAAGCCCTCCTCACTTGATTAGCAAGCCTGCTAGTAAAAATGCACTTTTCCCATTTCTCTCCGTTTAAGGGTCGGAGAGAGAGAGAGCAGGATTTTCTCTCTATATCTATGTCTTGTCTTCGGGTTATTTTAAAGCCCTCCTCACTTGATTAGCAAGCCTGCTAGTAAAAATGCACTTTTCCCATTTCTCTCCGTTTAAGGGTCGGAGAGAGAGAGAGCAGGATTTTCTCTCTAT
>NW_010209154.1:0-16919 GCF_000695765.1 Mesitornis unicolor
AGTTTTCACCTGCTGTATGGCCTCAAGAGTCCCTCCCATAGGAGGGGCTATATCCAATTCATTTTTCACCAGTTGTTGTGTAATGTGCTGAGTTGCTGAGCCTTGGACTACACAGTTGGCACTGAAGAGAGTCTGGAAATATTCAGACCATCGATTTAGGATGGAGGTTTTATCTGTGAGAAGCATTTGGCCATCTGCGCTTAGTAGTTTGCTTGGAACGTGGTGCATGGGTCCGTACACTGCTTTCAGAGCCTCATAGAGTCCTCTGTAGTCACCCAAATTTGCGCATAGTTGAGTCTTTTCTGCTAGATTGATCCACCACTTGTTCTGGATATCATGAAGTTTCTGTTGGAGCTTACTGCATGCAAGACGAAAGGCTGCGTTTCTTACATGACAAGACGACTGAGCAAGGTGTGCTTGATGAGCAGTCCTCTTCTTTGTCAACAATTCTTGGATCTCTTGGTTGTTTTCATCAAACCAGTCTTTGTTTTTCTTGAAGGAGAACCCTAAGGATTCTTCAGAAGACTGGAGGATGCTATTTTTAATATGTTGCCAAAGCGCTTCAGGAGAGGGATCTATGGGATGGTCTTCATGTCTAGTTTGAAGATTTGCCTGGAAGTTGTCTCTCACTGTAGCTATTTGAAGACTGTTAACTTGGAGCCTCGTCCTTGGAATCCCGCCCCTCTTAGGTTTAGGCTTAAAGTGGAGGATAAGTTTGCATCTAGCGGTGGTCCATTTGACATTCTGCACTGGGCATCACTCAGGTATGACAGACATCGCAAACATTTCTCTGGTGCACTAAGATGTAGTCAATGAGGTGCCAGTGCTTGGATAGAGGATGCATCCAGGTTGTCTTCAAGCTATCTTTCTGCTGAAAGATAGTGTTGGTGATGGTGAGCTGCTGCTCTGCACAAAACTCTAGCAAGAGGTGTCCATTGTCATTGCAGTTTCCAACACCATGGTTGCCTAGTACTCCTTTCCAGGCTTCAGAGTTCTTTCCTACTCTGGCATTGAAGTCACCAAGGATTATGATCTTACCATCTGCAGGAACCTTTTGGGTGAGGTGGCACAGGTCAGTGTAGAATTTGTCCTTTTCCACAGGGTCAGCTTGGAGAGTTGGGGCATATATGCTGAAGAGAACAACATGTTGTTTGTTGTGTAGTGGGAGGCGTAGGGAGATGATGCAATCAAAATGACCTGTCCGCAGTTTTTCAAATTTGGAGGCGATGGAGTGTTTAATCATGAAACCAATTCCTGAGAGGTGACTTTCGGTTTTGGGTTTGCCTGACCAATAGAGTGTATAGCCGGCACCATATTCTTTGAGGCTGCCTTCCTCATGGAGACGAACTTCACTGAGAGCAGCAATGTCGATGTTGAGTCGTGATAGCTCATGGGCAACGAGAGCAGAACGACGCACAGGACGTCCACTAACTGCAGTATCAAGCATGGTTCTAATGTTCCAGCATGCAGGTGTCAGTCTGAACACACCTTTGGAGGCAGGTGTATGCCTTTGTCTCTTTGTGTTTGTTGAACCGCATCAGAAGATGCCCGTTGGCCGCGGGTAGCCAACTGGGTGGGGAGTGGAGATGAGCTTTGATTAGGCCACTTTTTCTAGGCCCCTCTCCACTGCTTGATCATTCAGGATGTTGCCGAACAAGACTGTAATCTCCGTCATCAGTCTCAAGCGACCAGTGTCCTGAACCGCCTGCGTACAGGGTTGGGTCTGTGGCTTCCAGTGCACCTCATCACCTGCCGTTTTGACCCTCACCTGTCGCTACAGAACTTTACAAATGTGGATGTATCCTTCGGGCATGCACAATGGATTTTTTTTTTTTAGGTGAGGCACAGCGTGTGCAAAACTGGTCCCACCCTTTACTCCTAAGCTTCATCTGCCAGGGCCTAGCAAGCTTGGAAGGTGACAGCGAAGTCCTCAGGACGCAGGTTTAGTTAGAGTATCCTTCTCTGAGATGGATGGCCTTACAGGGCTAAGCGAGCTCCATCTGTCCGGGTTTGGGGTTAAAGTGGTCCTCCTAGAATGGTTGCCGGGAGGCTAGCGAGCCCATCCTACCTGTGGACACGCTTAATCTGACCTTTCAGTTGACACCTGACTGGCATGGGAGATCCTACTGAAGGCATATGTCACCGTCAGCATAGCTCGCAACCTCATAAAGGCACGCAAGCTTCACCCCCGCATACCTCCACAAACCGGCTTATGCTACATAAGCTCAGGAAAAACTACAGTTATGAAAGCTGAAGGTTGCTGAAGATATATTTCTAATATCTTAATTCTTTAATTCTGCAATGTAAATATTCCCACAGAACTGTTAATGAGTAATTGTACATCAGAGTTGTAACCTAGATAAGAGGAGATAGAATAATAATCCCAAATATAAAGTAAAAAAGTGGAAGAATTCACTAGGAAAGTTGTTAAAAGAATGTCAAGTAATTTAAATTATCTTCCACATTTTCATTTATTTTAATGTAAAGGAAAGGTTGGGAATTTTTTCAGCCAGGTATCTTTTCAAATGTCTTTAAAAAAATAAAAATCCACCCAAACCAAACCAGTTCCTTAACTGAGTTTTAACTGAAGCAGATTTCTATCATCTAAAAATTACAATGCAAAGATAACTAAAGACTAAAGCTGAAATAATGTCAGTATGGTAAGCATATCCAAGCTGCCTTTCCAAACATATTTGTTGAGTAATAGTAATGAAAAAATTACTCTTCAGTCACGACACAGATGGGAATACTGCTTTACAGAACATATAACACAAAATAATTGAATTTCAGAAGGCTTTGGATTACATTATCCAGGTTTAATTTGACTCAAACAGTGTCTCTAAATGAAGGATGGATTTCTGACATAGCTGGATCCCTACACATAGGATGCAGGGACTTCCTAGTCTGATCCTGAGTCTAGTGGAAGCCGTCATTAAAATACATTTCTTTTACAATCTCAGTGGCTGACCTTACAAACAAGGGTCTAATACCTATCTGGAGTGTAATGACTATCTATCTAGGTTGTAATACCTATCAAAGTAGATCTTTTGCTTCATGATAGGATTAATTCAACTATCTGGTACTGTGTGAAATCATACAAACAGCTAAGGTTCTCAATCACCTCCACAAACTTCAGGAGTTGAAGTGAGGTACTGAGGGTAGGAACTGGGTATTCCTGAGTGGTCAGGTGGGAGGCTGACTGGGAAGCAGAAGCCCTTTTATGAAATGAGAGGTGAGAATCAGTGTTAAAATTCTTATTAAAGGTGATATGGTAAAGACATTCCAAATACTGTCTAAGGACATATCGCCACACTGCTTTTAGTGAAGGTACGATATATACATATGTAAATCTCTGTGTATGTGTATATATGACAAGTGTAAAATATTCAAGTTGAGAAAACTATCCAATATTTTTCATTTTTCTTGAAATAACTGTCCATGGCACAATGGAATATGTTATATTTTAAACAAGCTGATGCTTATTTCCTCTTCATCATATTTCTGTCTCAAACTTCTCATCTCAATGAAATACATTGATGTTTAATTGGATGGAAACTTAAAAAAAAATGGAAAAAAAAAGGGAAGAAAACTAAATAGAAAAATAATTCAGGCAGCGATTGTCCTTATTTGTAAGTTATATCAAATGAACTCCAAATTTTTGTTAAATACTTCAAGGAAATCAATCAAAACTAAAAACACTGAGTCTGCCTAATGACAAGAATATTTCAAATTTTCACAGGAAATTTGACTTACCTTAAATGTGAAGTGAAAAAAAAGAATCAGTACCACTGACTGGTGGTGTTATTTTAATAGCTTTGATCTTTGGCCCACAACAAGATCCCTCACAAAATAATTGGATACTATGAAAAACAACAATTATAATTAATATATAAGCGAAAAGATCTGTGACTATTGTATCTATGACCTTATTTGATAACTATGTTTTTACACCTATGTTGATTTTATTAATTCAATGTCACAGTCAGTTCTGGAGTAAATAGATATGACTCTGACTGAAGTGAACGTGTCTCCCTTTAGAACAAATTTGGTTCCCTGTAACAGACCATGTATGAAAAATGACAACAACATCTAGCGTAACTGAAGGGCTCAGTATTACTTTCCTGGTGAGTGTGAGGAAAAGCCTGCATAAAATATTTTACTAGATGCTGTTTCTTGTATGTACTCTAAGTGTTTCTTATATATTTGTGCTGTGTGCTATTCAGTATACGTCTTCAAAAAGAGATTCATTGCCTTGGTGATCCAGGTTTTGAGGAATGGTATATGAGCTCTTATAGAGTATCGTCCTCACTATTCAGAAAGTTAGTTCTTTGAGTATTATATCTTCAAATTATACTAGCATTAGAGAGAGATTGTTTTTATGAGCGGAAGTCAGGATATCACTCATATTAATTGGCTAGGTCATAAAGCTGTGAATTGATGAAACTAACTACCGTTCTAGGGGGAATACTATAGTAATGGATTTTAAGAAGACATCTGATTCTGGGGATTATATTAGCCAGGCTGACTTTTCATTCAGTAGCTGCTCAGAGATTACTGCAGTGCTTCGTATTTTACTAGTTACAGTCTTTGTAGTATGTAAACTCTGACCAATGTTTGCCAATCAAATGTAAAGCTTTAGGTCATATGAGTTACAAATGCCAAACAACTAGAGTTTCCTCTGCTGTTGTGGCAGTTCACTTCTGAAAACCTGTCAGTTTTACCTGAGGCTCAGATAGAAATATGGATCTAAGCAATGCATTACTTAGCATGGAAACAGCTCATTTCAGATCTCTGAGACCAGTCATTCAGCATTTAGCCTTCCAACACAAGGCAGGTAAAATATGAGGCAGGTAAATCTAGATTCACAAGGAGGGTGTTGTCAAGTGCCTAAGAAAATAGCTTTCATTGGACTAGAGCAGGGAATCAAGATTAGTGGTTAAAGCTCTAAAGACTCTTTCTATATGAAATAGTTGTTATGTAAGATTCTTAAAAAGTCTAACAAGTGGTTGAGTGCCTAACTATTAGATTAGACTGCTGTTACCTCTTTTAGACAACCTGAACACCCACTACTGACAGTAACCTAGCTTCAACTAAAGAAGATCATGTTTCCATTTGGACAGATTTTTCCAGTAGAGAGAGCACTTCCTGACCAGATGGAAGATAACAACCTTGTCTTCCTTGGGCCCTATCCCTCTGGTTCAATTCTCTTTCTCAACAGTGAAATAGAAAGAAAACAGTATGAACAGTACAGCTTCTGCAAAAGGACAAATAGTATCATCAGGATGGTGTACATGCTGATAAATAAAGCTTATTCTTAGCTCATGAATGATTTTTGTTATCCTTCTGAGTTAGCAGAATCCACAGCAGGATTTTATGTGCATGAAAACTGAAACTAAAGTCCTATGGATCACCCATTGACAATCCATGGCATACCTCAATGTCCTGGTCTCTTACTCCTGACTCCAGTGTGTTACAATTCTCATCCTGCCATGGACACTGAGGATGGGGAATACTTCTTTACTTGGCCCCTCAAGAATTTTCAGAGAATACTGTTCTTTTGTAGCATACTCAAAGGAAAAAAAAAAGCCAAAACATGTTCAGTTACCTTAAGATGACCTAAACTCTTATTGCAATGACAAAGGAAACAAGCTGAAAATACTTTGTGTAAAAATACATGGCTTTCTAGGACTTGTGGTAAAGCATGCCGTAACATCCTAGTAGAACTGATTTTACTGGGAAGGCAGAAATTTGATCAGCAGGTACATGTAAAGATGTGTCTCTCTCTCTCTCTCTCTCCACGCCTTCTCAAGTCCTCTTCTCAAATATTTGTGAATTTACCTGTTTCTTCCTTGCACCACTTCTTGTTGAACCATAGAATGGTTTGGGTTGGAAGGGACCTTAAAGATCATCTAGTCAAACCCCCTTGCCACGGTCAGGGACACCTCCCACTAGACCAGGTTGCTCAAAGCCTTGTCTAACCTAGCTTTGAACACTTCAGTCTCAAATTCCTTAAAGAATTGCCATTTATACTGCTCTTCAGGTAAATGAAAATTTCTTCAGAGTAATAGGATGGAGGAATAACATGTTGTCAATCCAATTTATATTTTCATTTTCAAGGTCTGCTCCACATCTCTGTCTTTAAAGTTTGTCAAGGTTTTTTGTTTGGTTTTGTTCGTTTGTATGTTTGGGTGGTTTTTTGGGTTTCTTTGGGATTTTTTTAACTTTCTATAATAATTGACATACCAGATAAGATAAGAAGTTCATCTAGTGTAATAGCCTGTTTCTGACAGTGACTGATATGTCTTCAAAGAAAACTCATATAAGAGACTATAGTAGAATTGCATACATTTGAAGGCTGGGGCTTCTTTCTGGTTTTTGCCCTGAGGCAGACCTTTCTGTTTGCTTCTTTCTGTGGATGGTCTTCTAGTGTTAAAAGAAGGCTGTACAGAAGTCACTGTTTCAAAGAGTCAAAATTAAACAGCAGAAATATTATCTTTGCTGTCCAAATGTAACTAAGAATTTGCAGAAGAAGGCGACTTTTCAAATCTTCTGCAGAACAGAAACTAAATAATACCTGCTGTGTAATGGGAGCTAGTAGAAGGCTCATCTATCTCTTCATAGAAAATTCAATGGTCGGGAGATGTCATTACAGTACAACATAGAGTGTTGTTTCTTCGAACAGTTAGTTGTATAAAACTGTCTGTCTCTTTAGCCATTTTATCTTTGCTGTCTCTTTACCCTTGTGGTGTTGTCTCCATTTATCATCACTTTCTTCATTCCCTGAGACTTCAGGTTTTTTCTTTTCACTCACAAGATGTCTTCATCATTTCTGTGTTAGTCTTTAACATGTAGCAATTGTTTTCTTACCCTCTTTCAGTCATTATAATGAACAGAAACATACCTTAGCGGCACATAGATCAAATCTATTAGAGGTTTGTTCTGAAAGTATTTTGAAAGCCACTGCAGAAAGGCTACTAAGTGTTGAGAATAGAAATTTCTTAACCTTCACAGAGCCTACCATGGGCACAACTATCACACCCAGCTCACTTCACTCGCTAACAAAATCATACCCTTGTTGCATGTTTTCCTTTTATTGTCTTTAAGGGGAAAGAATCTATCATCATAAATCTTAAATATCTCCAAAAGTACAAGTGAAAATACATAAATATATGTAACAGATGCAGAATTGCCTCCTGGGATGCATGTATTATGCATACAGAACTGTCATAACATCCCTCACACAATCACATTTTTTCCTCTGCTCATGGTCTTTACACCCACCTCATTTTGACAACGCACCTGAATGTAGTGTGGATACTAAAATGTAACTAACTATATAAAAACATATTTGCCACTTTTTGTACAAATATAGATTCAAATAAATCCACCTAGATTAGAAGAAGCAGTAACCACATAGAAGTATTTTCCTTTGCTTTTCAACCATTTTACTGAAAACAGAACTGATTCTCTAGAAACAATTGTCTTCTGGACAAATGAATCTGTCTCATCGATGCGGTACAATTTTACAATTTTTTTAATATCCTAGTATTCATTTCAGAGGTAAGAAAAAGAAATTAAATTTTAATTTTGTCACAATAAATCTCTCAATTTGCCAACAATATTGTAAAAGGTCATATTCAGATACTGATCTATTTCAAAGTCTTAATATTTTTAACTGAAACCTGGCAGATTTTCTTCCAATTCAAGAGCAAATTCTTTTGAAAGTGGCTGGTTTTGGTTTGTTTAGGTTATTTTATAACTCAAGAGCAAATTATTTTGTATATTTCCTGTACTTGGCACTGGTAACCTCTACTCAGCACTGGTAAGGCCATGTCTGAAGTGCTGTATTTAGAGATATGGAGCTACTGAAGAGATCCCAGTGAATGACCACGAAGATGGTGAAGGGACTGGCTATGAGGAAAGGCTGAGAGAGCTGTGACTGTTTGGCCTGGGAAAAGGATGGCTCAGGGAGGATCTCATTAGTGTAGATGAATACCTGAAGGAAGGGTGCAAAGAGGAGGGTGTCAGGCTCTTTTCAGTGATGCCTGGTGACAGGACCAGAGGCAATGGTCAAGAACTGAAACATAGCAGGTTCTATTTGAACATCAGGAAATGCTTTTTTTACCATGAAAGTGACTGAACATTGGCACAGGTTGTCCGGGGAGGTTATGGAGTCTCCATCTTTGGAGATATTCAAAAGCCATCTCAACACGGTCCTGGGCAACTGGCCATAGGTATCCCTGCTTGAGCTGGGGATTTGGACCAGAAGACCTTCAAAGGTCTCTTCCAACCTCAAACATTCTGTGGTTCTGTGATACTCTGTTAAAAACTTCCATTTGCATGTATAGAAGCAGTGGGGAAAGGTAGTTTCTCTGTTTAGGAATAGAAGGTAAAGCTATTCTAGAGCACCTCTAGAACCATTTAAAAATGCTGCCTGCCTGTCTGACATTTGACATGAATATCATCTTTAAGTTACAAATCTGTTTTCCTGTTGCCTGTTGGAAATGGATTTTATTTGGTAAAGCTAATGATCACCTATCTTTCCCCTGGCATTGTGCATTCACATGTAAATAAATGGATTGGAAGTTTCTGTTGAACAGACAAAAGGTCAAAACTGCATGTGAATGCAGAACAAAAATATATGGAGTATGATTGCTGATAAATAAGAAATGGTGAAATGCAATCTCTCCAAGTGTCCAAGGAGTTACACCTTCCATGGAAATAAAGAGAACCAAAGCAAGAGCAACATACTTGTGCAAAGGGGTGGAGAAGGAAAGCTTAAGAGATCTTACATTATTAAAGACTTTTCATAGATTTTATGAACCATATTCTTGGATAAAGGTTCTGAATGTCTTCAGAAATTATACTTTAAGGGTATTTATTTATATCTGATCCCAAGATCCTTCAGATTGAAGTGATTAGCCAGTGATACCAGATGTTCAGTAACTACTCTACAACCTATGTGCTACTTCTTGTCTAAGAAATCTTTATATAAGGCTGATAAAGAGAATATTTTTTTAAATTTTGAATGTACTCAATGTGACCTGTGCATTGCAAAAGCTACAGTGATGACATGATGTCCTCGATTACCTATACTGAGTATGGAAGCTTTATAAGTGTTCACCCTACAAACATTTGGAGCAAACAAACTTTACAAAGGTTGTGCTAAAGTTCTAGCAACTGGTATTGGAAGTGCCCATTTAGAGGCAACACATAGAAGCAGAGAAGAAAGTTTCAAGGCAAGTAAGCAGATAATTTCTGGTAGTAACATTGCTGTACTGAAATTGCCTGTTGACACTAAATTTTAATATACTGGGAGTGTCTTTGAGAACTTTTCCTTTTTTCTTTAACAGGAATGACCACAAAGTTAGTTATTTACTTTTAAAACCAAGGTAAAATGTGTTGATTTGGTGATCTTGCATAGATCCTAATGAATGAAACAAGTTGCTTTGGGCTTTGGAAAAAGCCCATTTTTAATGTCTTATCTGTTAAATAGTTCAATAAAGTCTACTACATTAAGTAGGACATTGCACAGCATTGACTGAGTGGTACAGGAGCAATAACTAAAATTATTCAATATTTTCAGGAGGTAAATACATCACTTGTTTTATGACTTTATTTCATTTCACTGTATCAGACAAAATGACTAAACATGACTGCCTCTGCCTTGGAAGACTCATAACGTGTGCCACGAGAGACACAGATTCTGTCCTCAGTATTTTTATCTTTAATTGTAATTGATTTCTAAAGATATACATGAGTAAAAAGATTTTGAAGACAGCTCTGTTAATAAGTAGACACATGCACTGCAACCCTTCATATCAACAGTATTAATAAAATGTTAACAAAAATGTATGGAGAAATTATAACACTTTTAACAAACCATTTCTCAGTAATGTTTCAACTTTTAAATTATATTGCATATATAATAATGTGTACTGCATTCAGATTAACTATGTTTAATATTACAACTCTTCTTCTACCATACCTTTCTTCCTAAGTATGTGATATGAACCATGACATTACAATCTTAAAGCTGTAACAAGAATGAGTTATGTTTGTACTATTTCCCATTCTCATTATATTCTTTGTCACACAATGAATTAATGTTGTGCCATTCTCTATTCTCATTACAATCTTTTCCTTATGAATGGGGCATCAGAATTTTAATGTCTTTTGTAATCTCTGAGTTATAGGAGTGTGTTACACTACTATGACCTTGTTAATATTTTGCATGGTGATTGGTTGGCTGCACACTGCTGCATGAGGTTACGCTGAGCAGTCAATCCAGTGGTTTTCACAGGGGCTCATTCAAAGAGTTCCACTAACCTGAAGAAAAGCCCAAGGTCCTGAGTGTGTTACTACTGCTCCCAAAGATAGCTAAACGTGAGAAAGTGTTCATTCTCTTCCCAAGTAGGAGTCAAATATCAATATTTCAGCTTCTGCAGACTATGAAGCACTTACAAAGACGATAATATGCAAGTTACACACTTTTGCAAGTCCTTTTGTTCTTCTTTTGCTTTTATGATTTCCACAGTTTTAAGAACTGTTGCATATTGCTCCATATTTTTTAAAAAAAAGGGCTTCTAAATTTCTACTTTTTTCTTTGCTGTTCCTAAATCAAATACATTGGAAGTTAGGATTTTAACTATTTACTGGATCTGATTAGAAATCTTAATAAATGAATGCACGTACAATCCCTGTTTTCTGCTCTCAGAACCCAGAAATAGGATATATATATATATATTTTTTAAATTCTCTGTGTTTACAGCTAAAATTCTGAACATTTTCAACTACGCATTTAAATGCCTTCCTGTCTTTTTAGAGGATCTCACTTGCTATAGGTTTGTTTGATTAGTTTTAAAAAAATCCTTATATTTAAATCATAATGTAGTCTGATATAAGTCAGAATGTGTTGTAGAAACCTGGAAAAAACAGAATAACAGAATATAAATTATAAAAGGGATTCGTGTTTATCAAATATGCTTTTCATGTTAGTTGATTCTTGAAAGCAATTTCCAGTTTACCCAATGTAAATTATATATATGGTAATGAATAAATGTGGATTTTCATTTATTTTTTCATCATATCATGTAGTAAATACATGCTCATAGCCCTGAGGAGGTGCTCTTAAAGCCTGGTTTGTGAGAAAAACTCTAAATCAGTTAGGAAAATGTTAATACTGGCATGTTGAATATGACGACAAGTAAATTGGCATATGTCAGTCAGTATTCTGTTGGAATAATGCCAAAAATGTAGTCATTTTCGGAAAGTATAATTTTCCATTTAACAGAAAAGTAACTATAAACAACAAACTGTTTTAGTTAGGTGCTGCTGAAACCCATAACTACTAAATCATAACCCACCCATCATTCTGAGATATGTAAATAGGTTGCTTTGGTTAGGAAACCATCATTAGGAATTGCATAAAACCATTGTGACCTTTTGGAGACTATGGGAATAAGAACACTTACTGGAGCCTAAGAACTTCACTGTAAGTCTCAGGAAAGGGTATATAACACATATAATTCTTTCTCTGTTGCACAGTTTTATTTGCTGTCCTAGGTTGGTACTGGAGTAGTGTAAGAAACACTGATCAGCAGTGGTTCATACACTCAACTTCTTTATTTAATTTTTTTTTCCTTTGGAACTTATCGGTGTGCATTCTCAGCATCTCACAGATTTTAAATTAATTATCCTTAAAATATTCCCAGTAAGGTAAAGAAATATGTTACAGCTGGCGAACTGAATGTAGTTAAAATTATTCGCCTGACTTGGCCTAGTAGCAATATCATTAACTTTGTCTCTTTAGACACAGTCAGGTGTGTGAAGGAAAAGTCAGGGTCTGGAACCTAACCAGTGGCCAGTTAGGAACATGGGTACAAGCAGGCAGGGTTACTTTTGTTATCTTTTAAAGATTTGAAGAACACTCCATTGTAAAATTTAGAGTGTGGGGCAGAGAATGCACTATAAAGCTTCTATACTGGAACATCTGAATAGGTTCAGATTCAGATTGTGAACAATCTCAGCAGGCATATATTTTGACAAGACGTTCAGTTTTATCTCTTCTGCATAAGTCTTTAAGATTAAGCTATGTATGGATAAGAAGTTCCCTTCCATGGCTGCATTAACAGGTTGTCTCAGGAAAATGAATCCAACCTACCACTTATAGTAGGCTTTTCTGGGAAGAAATGGAAGGGCTTGTGCTGTGACACAAGATCACAAAACATTATTACAGATTTAATAATTTATGCAAGAGTCAAAGGGCAATGGCCTTCATAGTTTAGCTCATTTGTTACTAAACGAATTTCTAAAAATGTACCTAAATATTTTTCTTTATTTTTCCCTTTGTTTGCCTCTTTTTGCATATTCAGTAGCTACTTACACTCTGGTCCTTTGCATTTAAATTGGATGTTCCTGTCAGCGTTTAATTACTAACAAACTCAACTGTGTAACAAAGTCAAGTGAGGAATATGTGTAAAGTTTTAAATTTGTCTTTGGAGACTTGACTTAATTTGATTTGGGTAATGTAGTTAGGCTAAATGAAGTTCACATTACAAATTCTGTCCCAGAACAGTTGTGGCATCCACAACTTATGCGAAGATGAAAGTTCATGTATTTTGAGCTTTGAAGCGGTCCATTTACATGTTAAGCTCATAATTCTGAGGTTTGTTCTTATTGTGCTAAATGCAGTAAAGTTTGCTGGCTTATAATTAGTAGCTTCTAGCACATAGAACATGTTTTTACTTTCCAAAATTTTTGGTGCCTGGATACATGAATACTTTCTTTAAAGGAAAACTTAGTTGTTTTTTATGATTTTTTGTTTATTTTTTCATTTATTTGAGTTGTTGAGTTGAAAATTGTACTCTCTAGAACATTCTTGGTGCTATATCCCATCTATTCTTATACATAAATATTGTGCTTAAAACTAAATTAACTTCAATAGCTGGTTGTATTAACATGGTTAAGAGTTGGGATTCAGTATAACACACAAAAGTTCAAAAACATGTGAAAGCAGGGGCTAAAACTGAAGTAGAGCATTGAAATGCCAAAACAAAAAGCTACTTCTGCATCCTAAAGTCTGTTCTTTTCCATAAGAAATTTTATTTACAAGATTGATGGCCTTTCTTACCCTACATCTTTTTCATCTGATAACCTCTGGCCTTTCTGAACTGGAACAGAAAATCTAATTGTGACTTTGTAAGATAGGAGGATGAAACAGAGAAGTATGTATAAACCAGAATTTGTTGCCACATGTCAGCAGACTGAACTGACTGAAGGAAAAAGACCAAACCCAGGATACATGATGTGACTACAAAAATTAAGATTGGCTGTTGCTTTCTATCAGATTTTGTTTCTCTCTCTATTTTTTTTGTGAGAGACTAAAATAGTTGCATTCAGAAATCAATTTTCTCATTTATCTGAAGGATTTGTGCTTACGTGTACTTACTTCAAGTCACTACCACAAATGAAGCTTCTGTGAAATATATTTTCTCTTAAAGAAAAGGTGAAGGGCAACAAATGGCTATCAGTAGCCTTGGTATTCAAGTTAACAAACATAAATGTCTGCTGAGTTTAGAAAGTTCTAGATTAAGCCCAGCAGTACATCAGACTTAATTGACTTGACTGCTGGTAAAGCATAGGCCTTACCTGTTTCATCTGTTCACCTTTTGCTTTGCCAATTGTATAACAGCAGAAGGTTCTGAAAGGTTTTCCAAATTATGTAAACATAAACTAAATTTTGAGAGGGGGAAAAATCATGGAAGTTTCTTTCATACTTTTTAGTCTGCTTTAGACAAGAAGTTTGTTTTTTTTAAAATAAACTTGATTCTGTTCTAAATGTGTATAGAATATATGTTTATATATAAATTATATTGATTACTAATTATACATGTGTGTGCACATATATTATCATTTTCCTGAACGATATCAGGACTTTTAGGCTAACTAACAGTGACTTCCTTTAGCTACAAGTTTTCCCGTTTCTACTGTTAGAGAGAAATCCTTACCAAGTTTCTACAGCAAGATCATTTGCCCAATGTTTTCTGAAAGGCAAAATTCTCAGAAAAGTAATAACTAAAATGCAGCCACCTTTGGTTAGAAGTACACTAACACAGCACTTCTCAGCATTTTAGGGTGTGAAGTAAAACAATAGATCTTATTCAGCTGAAATTGTGAGGGGAATTTAGATAAGCAGAAGGTAATTATCCAGGTTAGAATTTGGCTGTAACACAGGAGCTGACACCTCCTATCAAGAGGTATGTAATCACATTGCGTGATTTTCTGCAAGAAACACTATACAGAGCAGTGCTAATTTTCGATACCCTTGTGAACAACGTTTCACAATATATGTTATTTTCAAGACTCTCAGAAAATTCCCCATAACTGCTTTTAAGACATTCTCCCTAGTGCAGAGATATTCTTTTTTTCTGAGAACATGTTCTGAAAAGCACTGACAGCCTCTTCAGTGAAAGAGCCAGGATTGTCAGCCATTGATGCAAAAACCTGAATCTGCTTTGACACCCCAGAATAAGCTTCTGGCAATGTTATGTCTTTCTTTTAGATGTTTGGATAAATCACACAGCTCAGAAACTGCATCATACATTATGCCTAAGTTATAAACAAATGCTGCTGAGGTAAGGATATTTCTCAGTCCAATGTACTGAATCTCTAGATGTCACTTGGCTGCATCAGTGAAATGTTTGCTCAAGGCTTGGCTGTGTGTTCCAAAAGGCTTATACAGATCTTCCAGGAGACCAAACCAAACAGATGTCAGTATTACTGATCGCTCTTTTCTTAAGCACCTGCATTTCTCTACCAGCAGCATGGTGCTTGTTGCAGTTATCAGTCCAGAGGAGATTCATTATAAAAGCAAAGGAGAGAAGAAGTTGTCGGTCACTGGTGTTGTTCTGCCTCTAACCTCATTCAGGCTTGTGATCACATCAAGTGAGGACTTGCTTTCGCAATGGCTGTCCGCAATGACACCTGATCACCGTGGATTCCTCTCTTCATGTGACTTATGGTTGCTGTCAACTGACCTTGGCTGAAATAGAGGATTCGCTTAGACATAGTGGTACTGTGGAAATATTCACAAGCTTTGTAACAGACTTACTTCTCTCTCTAGTGCCTGTTTTTTCAACCTTTTCATTTGCTTATTTGGACCACTGACTGCATTGTGCCTCTTTCCCCTTGAGTTCTGCAAGGACCAAAGCCTCAGTCTCTGCTCCTAGTCATGAACAGGGAGTTGCTGGAAGGGAGCTGGGACAGTCCTGCTACAAAACCACTCTGAAGGAGGATCCCCAGGGCAGCCAACAGACAACATGGAAAAGATACAAGAAATCTTTTCTTTCCTCTAGTTTAAAGGCCCTTGAAAAGCATGTGTACATGAAACAAATACAAGGCGCAAAAATACCTTTCCTGCTCAGACATCTCAGTTCTTATTTTTACAGCACATGGTTCCTTCCCTCTAAATTTGAGCATTTGAAAGTTGGATTTTTCTGTGCTTGGTGGTGAGAGCATCTCTGGAAGACGACTTATCTCACTTTGTATGTGTGGTGTTTGCAGTGAATTGTACTTTGGATGTTTGGGGTTTTTTTCTATTCACTATAAAATGATACCTAGACTGATCTAGTCATATAGGTTCTAACTCCTAAATGGTTAAAGTTATATACATTGAAAAGCACCTATGGACATGTATATATGATAATCAGACTATTAAAAGTGTTGTTCAGGAGATAAAGGATCATTGCTTTAAGACCTCTCTGTTCCAAGGTGCTGGAACTCACATCTCCCACTCAGGTAAATTTCACCACTGGTGTCCATATCAAATCCATCACAGCTGACACCTAACAGCTACCAAACACTAAACTTCTTAGGAACTGTGGACCCACAAGCTTCCTAAAACCACTGTACTTCCAAGTCTACATCATACCATAACCACAACTTATGTAAAACATACTAACTGTGACTTATCCCTAACAAAAGCAAGCAAAATGTTTAATGTTTATTAAACATTTCTATTTCATACTCTGGTTCACCTGGTGTCTTCTTTTGTGACTTTTTCAGATTTTAATATTTCCATTTTGTTGCCAGCTGCCCTGCTTCCAGGAGACAGGCAGGGTAGGCTGGAAGTGAAGAAAGGAATGAGAAAACCCAGAGGTGAATTAATGAATGCTGTTGTTCATCTGGCAGATAGCACCACAACCATCTACCTTTTTTAAAAACCTCTGTCAAATGACAGACAGTAGATTTCAAATGCATGAGAGAACATATTTGTGTCTTGCTGGATAAAGTAAGTTGTGCTGAATGTCAGCTTTTTGGGAAAATGAGAAGCCTAAAAGTTCCTGCTTCAAAATTCAGCTATCTGTATAGGAGGCATTTAGTTAAAGTCAGTATCCATTCTCTCTCAAGAGTAATGAAAAGAGCTTGAGATGTCCAGAGGAAATCACCTCAGAAACTGATTTATTTCACCTAGTTTAGAAACTTGTATGGATCATATCACAGGCTGGAAGTGCCATTCTCTCTGGGTTAATGAAAGAGGAAGTTGCAACAGTTGAGTTAGGCTAAACTTCTAATTTTTTTATGAGATAAAGTTAAATGGCATGAATGTCAATCCCACCTGTATCTGTTGTTTGGTTTCCTTTGAGAAACTCAGAGACTTAAAGGACAGCTGAAGAATGTGGGAAAGGCAAATAAAGCCAAACCAGGTAAATGGCATGATGATGACCAAAAGGAATTAAGGCAGGTAGTGAGTCAAAAAAGAAGAGATGATAGATGCAAAAAAGGAAAATTAGGAGATCACATATAGAACATTTTAAACTTGATAACTCCAATATAAGTATTTTGTCATTGGAAAGGTAATCACATTGAGACAACCTTGAAAGACAATAGAAACACTCAAATAATTAGAAGACAAATAG